>NW_010243489.1:0-200 GCF_000690775.1 Eurypyga helias | reverse complement strand
CCCACCCCGCGCAGGGGTGAAGTTGTGACACTCGCACGGCTCCCCACGCCATCAGATCCCACTTTTATCCAGCAGCTCCCTCAGCTCTGGCTGGAGGGAGAAGGCGATGAATGAGCCGTGCCAACCCCATGGGAAGAAAAGGACCCGCGGCGCATCCAGGGCGGTGGGTTCCCCATCCCTCCGCTCTCTCACCCCCACCG
>NW_010243488.1:71158-72416 GCF_000690775.1 Eurypyga helias | reverse complement strand
GGTGGCGCGAAGTGGCCGCAGCCCTTTATCGCTCCACCAGGCCCTTCTTTCCTCATTTGGCCTTTGCGAGGCTGTAGACGAGCTCCCTTGGCTGTAGGCCCCGCCATGTGGGCTCAGTCATGGCCTGAGGCACTGAGGGAGGCTGGTCTCGCCTCATAGCAGGCCGCTGCCTTGGGCCCACGGTCACTGCGGCTGGGAGCCTCTGGCCCTCTGGCAGAGGGTGACAACCAGCCCAACTGCTGGCTGCGGCTGCTCACGCCGCGCGTTTTTATTAGGTTCATTTTCTTTTCCTTCCAGCTGTTGTTTGGCAGAATCTGGGTGAAATCTACCTCTCTCCCACCCCCCGCATAGCTCATGTTGATTTCAGCAGGGCCAAGAAGTAAACTAGAGGTTTTCAGGGAGACACTGTTATTCCAAGGGAAGATGAGGAAATGGAGCAGTAGTGAATAAGCAGTCTGAGTTGCAGTCATTCAATGCTGCTTTATCCCAAGGGTGAATCTCTGACTTCTAGGGAGGGCTGGCTTAAGGAGAAATCAGATTAAATTAAAGCAATGCCCTTTTATTTCTAGTATTTGAGGTCTACATCATCAATGATTGTGTTTCTGCTCCTTGTTCACAGTGGGATGGTTTTGTTTGTTTGTTTGGGTTTGTTTTTTTGTTTGCTTTGGAGTTCCCCAGAGCCTTCTCTTCTCCAGGCTGAACAAGCCCACCTCTCCCAGCCTGTCCCCACAGCAGAGGGGCTCCAGCCCTCAGAGCATCTTCGTGGCCTCCTCTGGACTCGCTCCAACCAGTCAATATCCTTCTTATGTTGAAGGCTCCAGAGCTGGACGCAGCACTCCAGTTGGGGTCTCAGGAGAGCAGAGTACAGGGGGAGAATCACCTCTTTTATCTTAATTTGGCTTCCCACATGGTATAGCTATGGACAAAGTCAGTAAGCCTGTGCTCTTGAGAGTCCCTGGATGGGCTGGAAAGGCTGTCTAAAGAGCAGTGCTACAAAGACAAATGTGAGAAAAAAGTGAGCAGCATGGCTAGAGAGTGGACGACACCAAGCTGTGTGGTGCAGTCAATACGCTGGAGGGAAGGGATGCCATCCAGACCTGGACAGGCTGGAGAGGTGGGCCTGTGCCAAACACATGGAGCACAACAAGGCCAAGTGCAAGGTCCTGTACCTGGGTCAGAGCAATCCCAAGCACAAATACAGGCTGGGTGGAGAATGGATTGAGAGCAGCCCTGAGGAGAAGGACTTGGGGTACTGGGG
>NW_010243488.1:60737-70929 GCF_000690775.1 Eurypyga helias | reverse complement strand
GAGTTGGGCTTGTTCAGCCTGGAGAAGAGAAGGCTCCGGGGAGACCTTATTGCAGCCTTCCAGTACCTGAAGGGGCTACAAGGAAGCTAAGGGGGACTATAGTGATAGGACAAGGGGTAATGGGTTTAAATTGAAAGCGGGGAGTTTTAGGATAGGTATCAGGAAGAAGTTATTCATGGAGAAGGTGGTGAAGCACTGGAACAGGTTGCCCAGAGATGTTGTGGATGCCTCATCCTTTGAAGTGTTCAAGGTCAGGCTGGATGATGTTTGGAGCAACTTGGTCTAGTGGAAGGTGTCCCTGCCCATGGCAGAGGGGTTGGAACTAGATGATCTTTAAGGTCCCTTCCAACCCAAACCATTCTATGATTCTATGAAAAGGGAAAGGTTTGTCCTGGATATTTGGTGGTGGGCACTGCTCTGAAGTCCATGTGATTGTGTATGTTCACTAGTCTTGATATAGAAACTATGTGACTATGAATCATCCTACCCATGAGTGTATGTAGGCAGAATGTTAGAACTGTATTTGCTTCAGCATCCTAAGGTACAGGGGAGTAAAGCTGTTAGGCTAGACCTGTTATTTTAGTTTTAAAGACAGAGCATGTCAGGCATATATGTGTATGTATGTAAAAAACGACGTCCATGGTTTTTTTCTTTTGCATTAGGAAAATAAGAGTTACTGCTTCTGCCTGGTAACTTTTAGAATGATTGTGCGTATCCATTGAGAAGTACACAGTCTTAGAAACAAAGCCAATAAGATGAGAAGTCTCAGCTGAAGCATGTAGATAGAGGCAATATTCAGAATCGTGTCAACTCGGGGTACTCCTGGAGTGTAACACTGTAACCTGTAATAAGACAGGGTTTTGTTTGGTTTTGGCTTTGTTGAGAGAAACATGGTGGTAAGTTCTAGTCAGGAACAAGTTAAGGATATCTTTTTCTTTCTTTATTAACACTCTGAAATCTCAGAAGAGTTCATATGTGAATTACAGAAGATGGGCTTTTTTCAAATTTAGATTTTACAGGGATTTTCTGTAGCCCTGTCTGCTATGATTGGAGGAGGGGGGGGGAGGAGAAATCAAACATTGCCATGCTGGAATCATCTCCCTCTTGCACCCCACACCTCCAAGTGGAATGTAACCAAAGCAGGGATCCAATTTTAATTTCCATCTTTTTAGGGTGAAAAATAAAAGCAGACACAGAGAAATAGTATCTGTTCTTCTCTCCTGTTTTTCGTGTCACTGACACATTGTTTGTGAAAACATGAGAAGGGAAATCTTCAGTATGCAAATATGCATATTGAAATATGCAGAGTGTGGCCTGTGAACAGACACTGTCTGACATCATCATCGCACAGGCTGTTCTTTGCAAGACAACTTCATTGAAAAGCTGTAGCAAGGAGCTCAGCTGAGCAATGACTGATCACAAGGACTCTCCCATGTCTCCCTCTTGATCTTCTTCACTGGCAACACTTCGTTGCTGTTGGCATGTAGCTTCCATTAAATTTTAAGGTCAGTCTGTCTTTGCTCACTTATTAGAATATGGTCACCCATTTTTCCCTTCAGCTTTTTGCAGTGTTCTTCAGGTTGGTCTGTTGTCTTTCTTCCTCATCTTTCAATCTTGCTATTGATTATTGATACAGGGACAAAATAAGCCTATTCCCGATCAGTTTGCATGGAGAAAACCAGATGATTGCTAGTGTGAATAGCTCAAGAATAGGTCTTTCTGCCTGTCATCCAAGCAATATTCAGGCAGCGGGGTGCATCTCTGCAATAAAAACATGTTCCAAACTATAGGAAAATTTAATTGGAAAATTAAATGTTCCATGTTTCTTGATGGCTGATTTTCCACCAATTAAAAAGTAGGATGAGCTCCATTAGAGTCATAACAGTGCCTGACAAATCCTTCTTTAAAGGTAATTAATGGCTGAGTGGTGGAACGTACATTAGTCACAAGCTGATAGCAATCTCTTCTGAAGAGTTGTCAGTTTTATTTGTGAACCGTTCAGAGTAGCAATGCCACCCAGTTTACATGAGGCTACATGTCTTCTGTTCGTGTACCTGCTGTCAGGCTTTGAGGAGGTGGAGTAGAGCCCAAGTGAGAGGCTCCTCCATGCCAGAATCCGAAGGAATCAGGAAATCATCCGAGTCAGTGAGAGGGAGAAGCAGGAATAGAGAGGAGGGGGAACCACAACTGATCTTTGGGGAAACCAGCCAGATCCTACTCAGAAAGGGAGAAGGAAAGGGAATATCATTCATGTTTTCCATGCTCACTGTGGGAGTTGTACTTAGCCATCCAGTTCTCCCTTGAAACTGTGATTGGTATTCCTAACCCTGTTCTGCTGCTCAGCCCTCAAAGCACTCTGCTTGCTCTTTGGGCATCGCGTTGATCTGCTGAAAACAGTTCTATCAGTTTGAGATAGCACTGAATTTTTACAGATTTTTTTTAATGTATTCGGAATATTGTGGGAAACAAAACCCCAAATAATGGAGGGGGGGATGATTGCTTTTTTTTTTTCTTTTTTTTCTTTTCTTGTTTCCCCAGGATGCTTTGTGTTCACTGGCAGAGGCAAGAAGGGGTAGAAGATTAAAGAGGAAATAAAAGACCCTTGAAAAAGCAACTGTCAATTTTTTAAGTTCCAAAAGTAATTTTGAAAAATAAAAAAGAAACTGTTCTCTACAGTTAACCTTTTGAAAAAGCATTGAACAGTTTTCAGCCCACTTCATCTTCTATAGCAGAAATATTATTTATAATATGCTGGACACTGAAATCATGAAGTTATGAAACAGTATAAAGCATAGCAATGGCTTGTGGCAGAAACACTTTAATTTTCCTTGTTCCAGGGAAGTAGCATGTTAGTTTGCTTTTCTTTCAAATCACATTAGGATTTTAAGGTCAGTTCTATTGATTTTTGGAGTATCTGCTGTGCTTTGCAGGTTTTTCTTTTGAGATGTACCGTGTTCTGTTCCTGTGGGCTGGTATATTAATAGTATTTGATTCTAAGCACTTGCATGAATCATGTTGCAAGCTACATTTAGCTATTCCTAAGTATTACAATACACACAGTTTTGAGGAAATCAGATGCTATGGTAGTGGAGGCCAGAAGAAAGAATTAGGGGAGGAGATCGGCAGGTTTGAATCCTTAGGAAATCACTTCACAAAACATGTATCTGTTGCCTGTGCATTAATCTGGCCGTATATATTTATAGTATGTCTATTTACTTTATAGCAACATTTTTCAGGCTTTCTGAATTAATGATTGTTAATGTTTGGAGGAATAAATAATTTATTATTATTATTGTGTTAATTTTGTTCTTCTTTATTATTGAAAAGCCCACTGCGGGAAGCGCAGGAAGGGAAATGTTGGCAGGCAGGGCAGACAATACCCCTTTAGGTGAACAGCAGCACTCGTTATGGCAAAAGAACCTTGAGCTGGATGAAAAAGCAAAGTGAGACTTCTGAGCTTTCCCCTAAGGGACAACACTTTGTGCTTGTCTCTGGCGTGACCAGTCACTTTTCAGTGTGTCTCGTCATTATTCACTGGGTTGGATCGTGCTGCCTGTCCACAGTGGGTTCGTTTTATGGATGCCGTGGGGATTTTCCTGTTGCAGGGACCTGTAGTTGCCTGCAAATAGTGCCAGCAACTCTTAGGAGAGCAACAGAGTGCAGGTGTTTTGCTGCAGGATGAGAACAGCTGGGCATTTAGTGTGAAGGAAGGTGCAGGACAACAGACAAGGAAGAGGGAGCCAGAAGAGGAAAAGCAAGGCCTTAAAAGGAGAAACAGCAGCAATCACCTACTTCTATCCGTACAATGTAACGATTTTGTTTACTCTGCTTCAGTCTGGAAAGCGGTTTATATCACAAGGCCCGAACATTATATTCTGAAAAATGGATCCTTGTCTTCATAGTGGTGAACAGTGGTTCAGAGCAAGTGGGAACAGGAATTATGCCATGAATTTCCTTGATATCCAGCCCTTTTACATATCAGTTGCAATGGCAACCTATGGCATCTCTATTCATGATCCCGGCCTCTTTGCTTCTTCGATAATGCCAACTGATACTTTCCCTCCCACCCCATTATAAAAGCCTCTTTCCCCAGGATTTTTTCATTAACTCTTAATGTACTGATGAAAGCACAGTAGTCTCCCTTGAGCTAAACCACACAGAACAGCTTCATCCCCTTCCAGCTGTGTAGAACCTCCAGGTTAGAGGTGCTGAACTCCACCGGAGTTTTTCTAGGGCTGCAGTCACTTCGGCCTTCTCAATCTATTTATAGAGCTGTCTCTGGCCCCTGTAGTTATTGACTGCTTTCCTTCCAAATCAGGCTGATATTAGCAAACATATTTTTGACTAAATATGTTTATATTCCTTTCTTCTTAGAGTGTTTCAAATCACTGTCTAGTACTGGTTTCCAGGTATACTTGGGATGAGCTCAGCGATGTAGGAGGTACTACGTTTCTCATATAGGTGCTCAGTGATGGTGCTGTTGATCGTTATCACTGATTTATCCTGGACTTCTGGTTGATGCTTAGTGATTCCCACATTTGTTTGTCGTTAAAAGGATAATACTTGCTGCAATTCTTTACTGAAGAAGCTGTGGGGCACTGTTCTCTCCAACAGTCATGCCCAGGCACAATTCTCTCTCTCTCTCTCCTTGCGGAGCAATAGTATGTCCAGTTTCTGTTTGTTGTTAGCTCATTACACTCTTTGTTTTAAGCAGCATTCAGAAGTTCAGTAGTACATCTTAATTCTCTGAAAAGGAACTAAAAATGTACATGAATTGCTGAAAGCCATCAATATTAATTGCATACAACACGTTACTATGTTATTTGCTTTAAAATTTTTGATGTGCTAAAATAAAACCCCATCATTTGTCCATGGTGTCACTTCATCATCTTCTGTTACAGTCATGTCACTAGTCCTGAGCTTTCCTTTGTTGGGGAAATGTTCCCCCCAAAATCATGAGTGCATCCCTAGAGAAAAACAACTTTTAACTGTCTTGAAGCTTGCGTCATGGAAGAATACGGAAACAAAGAAACCCCTAATAATCACTCCAGAATCAGTTCAGTTTTGTAAATTCACTTAGAAGCTGTGTTTCAGCTCCTCTGAGCTTTTCCCTCTTTAACAGACATGCTAGGGTCTCCCCTGGAACAAGTGGAATCACATGGGCTTGGCAATTCAGTGCACCTTTCTCACAACACTCTGGTGCATCAGTGCCACTGGCAGATTTTTTAAGCAGTGCATGAGAACATCCCTGAGAGCTGCTTGCAGACTGCCAAGACATGGCTGTGAGGAAGGCAGATGAGGGGGCATACCATGTGCCCAATGCCTCCGGAGATCCGGGTTGAGAAGCAAGGTGGTTATAAGCAGTACAAGATGAGGTCATTGCTTGTAAAATGCTTCACGAGATCAGAACTATTGACAATTCTTATCTATTAACAGGTGATTTGCTACAATCCATCAGCAGAGTCCCCAAACAGCCGCTCTAAGAGGGATTTCGTTAACTCTGTATCTTACATTTTTAGGATACATTCTTCAAAAATCAATAAAGACTTGTAAAGAATAGGATCTGTGGAGCAGAAGATAATGTGCAATTACATATAAATTCATTCCAGACAAAGAAGAAAAAAAACACCATTAGCTTGTTATAATGTTCTGTTAATTTTCTATATAAGCACTGCCCTCTACTGCTCAGGGATTTTCATTAATGCATATTTAATTAAAAAAGTTTCAACACTTGTTTTTAATTAAAATGTTTGTATAGACTTGCCTGTAAGAAAAAGGCTCTGGATTTTTTTCTTAAAAATAAAATCCTAATTTATCTTATTTTACAAACAAAACATGGAGGATGTTTTCTCAAGCACATAGCTCAGAATAAGCTGCAAGTATCTGTGCAGGCAGAAGAGTAGTAGAGGAAAACACTTTTTTAAGCAATCATGGATGCAGGAGCAAAGGTGCTATAGCAAAATAGCAGGGTTGCAGTTGCTATGTCATAGGAGCCACACCTGGTACTCTGTTACGTTTAACAAGATCACAAGGCTTGGTTATTATAATTTCATTTTTTTAGGGGCCCCAACAGTTACTTTCTGGAGGAATCTTGACTTTGTTTCTTTCCCTGGTGATATCTTATAAAGATGATAGCTGGAGTGTTTAACCAATTGAGAATTTCAGCACAAACCCAACCAATTGGAGAAAACAAAGTGTTAGAAATGGCCTCTATGTCAGGTGGGGTCACTTATGCCTTGGGAGGGTTTCAGCTTATTTAAGGCTGAACTCTACATTACCTAGAAGAGAGTAGCTTGAGGCTTGTAAGAGTTTTAGGTGTTTGAGGCCTTTTGGGAGTTTCTTTTAGCATATTGCGGGTAATATTGTTTGTTTTTAACAATGGGGCGTTGTTGATATTAACTGTAATGTTGCTATAGATGTGTATTACTACATAGGTGTAAGAAGTAGGAGAATTTTGGCTTTTAGTGGTGGTGTAGGTATTTAAAATATTGCTTTGGTTTGAAGAGCCTTGTTAGCCAAGGTAATGGATCTTTTGTAGAGCATGTAAGTGTAAATGTAGGTGAACCATAATTGGTTTCTTCACAAGCAAAAGATAAGTGTATTTATTATCCTATGTTGCATCTCTTATTTAAAAAAAAAAAATCTTGATTCAGCTGTTAAGCTTTTGGGTGGAAAAACTCATTTTCTTTCTTCGTGCTTTGCTGTGATGTACATTTGCTAGGTGGAGGTAGGCTAAGATAACTCTGTCTCTGGGTGGAAAGCAATGATTGTCATAGCTTAAGAATAATAGCTCTTGTTTTGTTAGGGCTCAGGACGAGAGGAACACTGATACTGTGGAGCTGTGCCTGATGAACAAGTCTCTCTGCTTCTGTGTTCTGAGAGCCAAATCTGCTGTGTAGGCTAAAAAACTGTGCTCTGAAGTTTGCTTAGCTTGCAAATTCTGCTGTGTATCAGTGTCTAATGGCTCTTTCTTTCTGTGTGGATTTTTCTTTATATTAGTGATGGTTCTTGAGTAACTACTTCATTGTATTAAATAAAGCACAGTTTCTAAAACAAACTTTTAGAGCCTTCTTTTCCCATAACTCTGCTTTTTACAAATATGATTACAGAAGAAAGTTCTAGTTGCTAATGAACTTTCTTTTCCTTTCTGTCTCTTATTGTGAGGGGCATGTGGCTGAGCAAGCTTGCTTTTGCTTTTAAAATCTCACTGAACATGCAATACCTATGAAGGATGGATTTGTCAGCTCTGGCTATAGGTCTCACAACTAAAATTCCCTTTAGGTTTTTTCCCCTAGATATACTGCAGTGCTTAACTAAGAGGAATAGTACTTCAGAGATGCTACTAGCCTGAGTGCCTCTTACTGGGCTCGGGGACTGTGTTTACTGCAAGGGTGGCTGTGATATAGGTGGTCTCCACTCAATTGTTTTTTACAGTGCTCCTCTTCAACAGAGTGCTTATTGATTATCATAATAATGTGGTGTATCAGCTTTGAAACACCGTATCTTCTTGGGGGAAGTGTGTGTGTATGTTTTTTCTGACTTCATATTTACCTGTGTGATGTTCTGGGCTTATCAGAGCTAAGCATTATAAGAACACCAGTAGATAACTAACACTTCTTGGGATTCACTAACCTGCTAAGTGGTGAAGGGATTTTTCAGGGCACTTAATTTAAAAAACAAATTTGATTTCACCTACTGCTTAGGCACATATGTAGTGATTTCACTCTAAAGGAATTCCTTTAGAGTGATTAGCTAAATTGATCCTGCTTCTCAGTTGTTTAACTGCATTACCTTTTGAAAGTCTATATGCTAGCCATATAGAATGCATTCGAAGTAGTAGCTGAGTTGCAGTTTAGCTTACTTGTACAGGGAAGGGCTATTACTGTAAGAAGGATGAGGGCTTTGGATAATCTGACACTCAGTAACTTCCTTAATTTTACTCTTATGCAGAACTAGCACAGGCAGAAAATGTCTTAACTTTGTTTTAAGGACACCTCCCTGTAAAAACCAGCCCTAATTACTTTAGACTGTGTCCTGCAGAAGTCTTTTTTTAATAAATGTATTTCTATGTATTCACTGTCTAATTAGCATGCTAAGATTATCAAAGGTCTACTGATATTTTGTGCAGTGTTTGGCTGAAAAATGAGTATTGAGACCTTATTTGGGCATAGCTGTTCTGTGCTTTGTTATGGTATGCTTTTTAAAATCTGTTGGGTTTTTTGGGTGGGAAGAAAAAGCAGTCTTTTTTGAATTTTCATTTAAAAGCTAAGTAAAATGTCAGGGGATTTATCACGCAGATCAGATGCTGAAAGCTGGATTGGCTCAGCAAGGGAGGCAGCACAGGTTTTGCCCTCCCCTTCCACTGTCTGTTACTGCAAGCCTCTCATAAATTGGCAGAGGGGCTCAGAAAGTGCTAGTCTCTTCCCTTCAAATTCTGGCGTGAGGACTCAGCAAAAGTTCAACAGCAAAGTATGAAAGCACCAATCCCTGATTGGGCTGCGATTCCAAAACAAGCTTGGCTTTGTCAAGACCAGGAGCTTTCTGGAATATGCATGGGGATGAGAAACAAATAATGTGGGGTGAGTGCAGCCTGACACCAGGAATCCAGCTGACTGTGGGTCATCTCATCCTCTCTTTCAGAATGCGAACATGGGGGACGTGACACCACCAGAGGAGAGTGAGCACAGGGCTGCTCGCTGCCAGCTGTTTGAATCCAGCATGAGGAGTGAAGCACGGAGACTGAGGACTTTTCGGCAATGGCCAAGTACCTCACCTGTGTCTGCTCGAGACTTGGTCAAGGCTGGCTTTTTCTTTGTGGGGCCAAGAGATGAAGTACAGTGTTTCTGCTGTGGTGGTGTCCTGAAGGACTGGGGCCCTGGTGACTGCCCAGTAGTAGAGCACCTGAAGTTCTTCCCTTCCTGTAAATTCATTTGTGGTGAGGATGTTGGGAACCAGGAGATGTTTCCACTTCAGGAAATCTTTGACACTGTGGATGGGCAGCTCCTCAGCCTTTTGCAGGGGATAGACAGCGAGGAGACAGCCCTGCCCAACGAACCAGAATACCCAGAGATGGTAACAGAGGAGATGAGACTGACTACGTTTCAGAACTGGCCGCAGTATACTGACATGCATCCTGAGCAGCTGGCTAGAGCAGGATTCTTTTACACAGGTAGGTATCTGTGGCAATGTTTTTAACTCTTATTCAAGTTAACTTTTGAAAGCGTCACTAGTGTAGTTAGAAACCACATCCTTCCTTCAGCCTGTGCCATTTTGCTTGCTGCTTGTGCAGAATTCACTTCTGTGTTAACTGGGTGCCAAAGGGGTCCACTATGGAGTCAAGACCCTTCTGGTTTTTGAAAGCTAATGTAGTGATATTTCTGTGTGTTTCAAGTGTGACTTCTTCCATCTGAAGGAATTTATTCATCTTGTATGTGCAAATCAGACAGACATGGAAGGAAGTAACAGGCAGGGTCCATAAACTAGAGCTCCCTTAGCAGAAACAAACCTGCGCATCCTGAATGCCTCACACTTGCTGGTGAAGTAACATTGAATTGCCCCTTTCTCCACTGATTTGAGTATGATTTGTTGGTGAAGATGGGGAATGGGAAAAAGAGCTGTAAATGTTGTGATAGCTGGAAACACGAGATGCAACATGATGAATGATATGCACACAGGAAAGTCTACCTAAATAACTGATCTTCAGTTCTTTCAACTTGAGTTAGAGGAAGCGATTGGTTAGTTTGCTAGTATGTCTCCTGCTGCAAGATTCTTTGCTCAAACTGCACAATCTGGATCTGCTAGAAATACAGCAATAATAATCTGTACCTGTCTCCTTGAAGCAGGGGCTAAACAGCATGCATGCCTAAATGGAAGAGCATTACAGGCATCTTGGCTGTTCTGCTGCTTCTTTCTATTATTTAAGGCACACAGGACCAGCACAGCACAATAAACTAGAAAGCAGCTGAAAGCCTGTGTTTTGTGTCGGACTTGATTTATCACTGGCAGAGTGGCCGTTTAAGAGCTGTGCTGGTTAAATGGCAACAGAGCCTACCAGAGACTGACTTTGGGGACTCATTAGGCAGCAAAGTCTGACATGACACTCTCCTGTGGTCACTTGAGCAGGACTGAGCATTGGAGTTAAGCTAAACAGTACTCTAACACAAGAGTGTCTGGCAGAGCGGGTCTGTGAACC
>NW_010243488.1:18332-60668 GCF_000690775.1 Eurypyga helias | reverse complement strand
TTCCCATGTGATTTCTGTGAAGAGAAGTGCAGCAGAATGGATAACCTGGGACCATGTTGTGGCAAATTGTTATACCTCTGGGATGGAAGCTGTGTACACTGTCTGACTCTGCCTGCTGCTGGTTATAGCAGGTTGTGATTAGAAACAAAGTATGTTTATAGGTATGATTAACCACAGCTCTACTCCTAAATGAAAGCAAGAGGGTACCGGATAGGTGCATGCATACGTGGGAGCTATGGTGTTCTTATGTTTGCTGCCTGTTAGCTTGTGACCCAGTTCTGGAACCACCTCAACTAGCTGCGGCTCTGGGAGTTCAAACTCTCATCAGATTTCCTGCCCCTATACAACCTGCACAGTGTTGGTAAATTGTCTTGTGCTCATCTGTTCTGTCTGGCAGGCTGTGTGTTGTGCTACTAGCCCCAGGTTCTTATCCCGGACTAGTAGAGCATACAGTGTCAGAGATGTCAAATAACCTCTTGATGTCTTTTTCAGGACAAGGTGATACAGTGAGGTGTTTTTACTGTGATGGGGGTGTGAGGAACTGGTCATTTGGAGATGATCCTTGGAGGGAACATGCCAAATGGTATCCAGGGTAAGTCAGTCTTGGTTAACCCATGTCCCTTGTAGCAAGACAAAAAGCCACACTGTATTTCCACACTAATGTTGTCTTTCATAAGGTAGAAGTATCCTCAGCTGAGAGACAAATGAGTCACGGGTGTACTCATAACACTGCCTGGAAGCAGTGCTTATTATTAGCTTCTAGGTTTTTTTTCTACCTAGCAGGTAATTTTTCTTCACTAGCAGGTGAAAAGCTAGTCAGGTATGTTCAATCATGTTTAACTGCATAAACTATTGCAATAGTCTTTAATCTTCTGGGAATCCATGAGATTTCAAGAGGTTCTGAATCCTCAAGGTCACAGCTGCACAGCAAGGGACCGTCTTTAGGTCCTACTAGTGGGTCAGGATAGGAAACTTGTTTCTAGGTCAGTCACTCAGTCTGCACTGTCTTCCAAAAGTGCCTCCCTCCTACTCTCTTCTCATATGTGGAAGAACCAAAGATTGACTTGAAAACCTAATCATCATGTCTTCAACTGCCTCTCCTCTCCTGTTTCTTCCTTCCCACCTTCCCCCAAAAATAGTTGGTGTCTGCTGTCTCTCTGTGTATGTTATCCCTTACAAAAGGTCGCTCACTCCAGGACAGTTGGCTTCAGTCCCTTTAGGCTTCTAGGCCACATCTATTCCAAAGGCTGATTTATCACTGTTGTGTTCTGTTAATGATGGAACTTACTGAATGATGGCTGTCTATAGCTAGTTTTTTAAAAAAAACTGTACAAACAGAAGTGACAAAGCCTCAATACTTAAACCCTCTTGCTTTAAAAGCAAAAATCAAATGGTCATATTCAGGTAGAATGACACAGTTCAGTTCTGCAAATTTTCTAATTTGACCTAGAGTTCACCATCTAAAAGGTCAATTAAAATCACTTTGACATCAAAGATCAGCTTTGGTTTTTACTGAGGTACAAAAAAAGATATTGTAAGCCTTGTTTTTTCTGTGAGCTGGTCTGTTATCACATTTTCTTTTGATCTGTTCCAAAGGATGTTGCAACTGAGCTTATCTTGGGCCAAACATGAAGACTGAATTAAGGGGGGGGACCATGAGCCTCTTAGTGTTGCCTTTCATGAAAGGCAGGGGGTGGGGAATGACCATGATACTCCCTCTTCAATGAATATAGCAGTTTGCTCATAACCTGATAGCACCTTTTGCTTCTGAAATGCAAACTACTGCTGCTACTTTCACTTGTTATCCTGAACTAATGTATTTAAATCTTTCTGTTTATAGGTGTGAATTTTTATTGCGGTCACGGGGCAGAGAATTTGTTAGCAGTGTTCAGGAGTCCTTTTCTACCACCCTGATATCTCCAGTGAGTCATGAATATTTTGTGTATGGTGGATGGGCGTTGGTAGATAAGGGGGGTGGGGGTTTGAACTCACGCTTTTCCTTTGTGACCTTTCCAGAGAGATTCCTGGGATCAGACGGAACAAGATTCCTCTGCTTCCCAAGGTCAGTGCTGTAATTACATGGTGGTTTGTGTATTCTCTTAAAAGTGGTGCACTCTTACTTTTTTTTTTATCCCACCCCAGCTACTGTGGACTCTGTAGACATGGTGTTTGAGAGATGCTTTGATATTCAAGAAGCTGTTCAACTTCACTTTTAGGAAATGGTCTCTAGGACAAGAAGCACAATTGCTTGCTCTTGAGACCTCTTAGCCTAAGACAACAGATGTTTAGCTGGTCTGGATAATAATGTGATTTTTTTGGGTGCTTGCCTAACTCTTCCTTTGACTTGTCTGTGCTCTTGATGTTGTCTGTCTGTAGAGCATTTCAGGCTACAGCCCTCTAAGCATACTTGATAGGAGACCATAGAACAGCTAGGGGGTCCAGCTGTTCGTGCAAGTGTAGATCCTGAGGATCTATTCCCATTCATCAGTTGCTCCTGGAAATTTACGTCAGTGAAATTTGGCTCCTATAACTGTGGAGAACTGATTTTTCTCATTCTCTTTAAGAGCCTATCCAATAGGATGAGCTTAAAGATTTAAGCCTTTGAAGGGGCTGCCAGCTGAATTACCCACTTCTGTCTTTAGTGATGAATGGTTGAGCTAGATTATGAAGTAGGAGAGACTTCAATTGGGATGTTCCACTTGATCTTCATGAAAGCAGTTTTGAGACTTCTCTTGTGGGATGTGAGAACAAAGATTAGGATGCTGGACTGCAGCCAAACATGGGAGACTTGGTTCACTGATACAGTAGAATAAATCATCCAAAACTAGTCTCTTGGATTTTATGAAACTGCTTTTGACTTTTTTGACTTACGATTGGAAGTAAAAAAAAAAAATGTAAATCTGGATGTTCTAGCTATATAGCTAGCTTGAGGAATGTTCTAGAATATATTAATGCTATTTTACATATGATAGCTTCAGGGAGTGGCATACTCTTGGCCCAAAGTTCTGCCTTTTTGGTAAAGTATCTGCTCACTGCTTTACAGATCCTCTGAGGAATTGGGAATTGCAGGCTCTTCCTTCTCTGGATCAGTTTACTGCAGTACAGAATGTCCTGCAGATGGGCTTTGACCCCACCTGGGTCGCTACCCTGGTGGAGAATAAATACTTGCTGACTGGGAATTTCTACTTTACTGAGTCGGAATTGATTTCTAGTCTGCTTGAGCCAGACTGGGAAGAGATCAGCAGTGCAGAGGGAAGCAGAAGTATGCCTGACTTGCAGAGCCATGTTCTTGGTGGATATTTAACTTCTAGTTCACCTCATCTTCAGCGTTGTTGTAAGTGTCTTGTGGGTCTGCTTTCTCTTTTCCTAGCTGGAATTAAGTGTAGTAATGTACCCAAGCCTGCCTGTCTTGGAGAGGCTGAAGAACAAGGTTCTATTTTAAAGACAGCTGAAGGAGCTGTGATTACTGGGGTATCACTAACTATGTCTGCCTCCAATAGCCTATGGTGTAGATATCCTTGATATTTCCTGCTGTCCTTAGACCTGAAGTAGCAAACAGCTGCATGATGTGGAGGCTCATGCACAAATTCACATCTGGTGCACACAGAGGCACTTGTCTGAAGTAAGGCTTCTGGGATGGATGAGTACTCCAAGCCTATTTAAAACTGAATCAATGGCTTGATCAGAAATATCTATGCTGCTTATTTGTTTGGATAATATATATTCTCCTTAACTTATCTATGTCTGTCTTATCTGTTTTGTGGAGTCTGTTTGCCAAGTGAAGTTTACTTGAAGATGCAGTTCCACACAGGCATTCTCAGTTGGCCAGCTAGTTCTCAAGCTCCTGTGTCTATCACAGACTGCCATCTCTTTTTAGTAAGGCAATAAAAAATTTCTACAGAACTGAAAGTGTGATTAAATAGTAGCACAGGAGCAGGAATGAGCAGCTGATTGCCCCTGCTGTCTGATAAATAAACCAGCTTTGAGGAGACTGATGTGGACATGTCTAGGTAGGGAGGTTAACATACATGGTGCCTGAAGCACAACAGCGAACATCAGCTTCACCAGGCTGTGTGAGGCTAACAGCAGAGTGCCGAGCTGTTTAACCTAGGGCTACGGAAATTCAGGATGTTTTATCTTTCTAAGCAGCACTGTCTGAAGAGGGAGGAAAAGGGTGTAGCATTTATTGTTGTCTTTCCTGGTTATACAGATCCTGGTCAGAGAGAGATGGAAACATCAAGTTCCAGAGAAGAGAGGCAACCTGTACAGCAAAAGGAATCAGGTGCACTGGGCTGACTGTGGTGGTGAATGATGTTGGGCATAACTGGGATTTTTATAGTAGTGGTATCAGTGGTTATTGTATTAATTTATTTTTTAAACCTTAAGGGGGATGTGTGTTGGGTTGAATGGCAACTGAACATAGAGATCCTTATTCAGGAATTGGAGTTCACTGTGAAGCAGACTTATACAGGAAAAAAAAATGGTGTATCAGGATAACTTACATTTAAAGAGATGTTGGTATCTCTCCCTGTTCAGTCCAGCATGTGTAGGTATGCTGCATCTTGTGTACATAAGATGGTATTTGTAATAGATGTAGCTTTTCAGTTGACATGAAATTTGCTTGAGAGGTGCTCTTGCCATATTCAGTCTCTCCATAAAATGATGAGCAAGTTAGCGTGACTCCCTGAGATGACAGGCCTTGCACGCTGGAGCTGTTACAATACTAACAGTTTGGGCTTTTTTTGTTTTCTTTTTTGGTAAAGATGGGTCTCGGATGAGCACAGAAGAACAGCTCCGACGCCTGCAAGAGGAAAGGATGTGCAAAGTGTGCATGGACAGGGATGTGTCTGTGGTGTTTGTTCCGTGTGGCCACCTGGTAGCTTGTGGAGAATGTGCCCTCAATTTGAGACTGTGTCCTATCTGCAGAGCAGTCATCCGGGGAAGTGTGAGAACTTTCATGTCCTGAACCATGATGTGCCTAAGGGAAAAGATAAATCTATACAACTCATTCACAGCACAGCAGAAGAAAACAAGTAAATAATTCAATTTATGCTGGAGCAATCCTAGTTGCAGGCTACCTTGGCATAAACTTACTAAATGTGCTTCCTAGGCACAGTGTTTCTAGTAAGAGCTGCTGGTTTGCTGTACTCTGGCTGATCTTGCTGTAGAACTGCTCCAGATGAACTCTGCTGCTTCCTTTTGTCCTCCAAACAGAGGCTTTTATTGACAGTCTCCTCTGAATTCTTGCATTCTCAAATGAATCACTGCTGTTGAAATCAAGGGCTGGTTTTGGTAGACTCTCTGGTTCTTTTGCTCTCACTTAGCAGTTGTTTAGTCTTCTAGGGTTGATGGCTTCCTTCATTAAGTCTGAGTCAAAATGAGAGTGTTTGTATAAAAAAAAATGCATGCCACTGAGACCACAGTACTCAGCAGCAGTGTATTGTGGGGGAGCATGTAGCTTTTCCTTCTGAGCTCTTTGACTCTTTTTTTACCCTCCACTTGTTGAATTTTCAAAAACTGATAGAATGTTTTGGTAATACTCAAATCTGCATAACGAAGTGAAAGGCCTGGGCTGTTGTAGACCTCCAACCTCTCTACTCTCAGCTGACCCCACCCCCCTAGACTGAAGGCAAAAGGTCCTTTAGTTAGGGGTGCTAGACAATCTTATGGAAGCATTTTACAGACCCTCCCTGGCTGTAGGGGACTATCCTATGAGAAGTTAACTCTGGAAATATAGCATTTTAGGACCTCTGTTTGCTGGCAAAACTGATATTTCTTATTTTAAATGGAACGTTCTATCATGCAGCCAAAAAGAGGAAGTTTTGTCAATATTATAGTTTGTTAACTGCAGGGGAAAGGAAATGTTTTTAAAAACTGTTATTTTTCACTGAATAAAAATATTCTCTTTTGTTTATCTTACAGAAGTCTGAGTATCTGATTCTAGTACAATGCCCTACTTGGGGAGGGGGTGTAATGGTGTCTTAAGATGAGAGTAGCATCAGGTTGTAGATCACTTAAGCTTCTGTCCTTCAGTACTACATGGGCATGAGAGAAGCAACTGTTCTTACCACCCATTAGCTTCCTTTTGGAATTCACAAGACAGCGTGTGGGTCCTCCAGACTCTTAACTGTAGAAGAAGGTGTAAGGATAAAGGAAGATAAAGAATACATGAAGCTGTGCAAGTGGGGAATATTTCTGCATCTGAACATGATGCAAAGTTTTGGTACATGGTTCTTAAATACATCTGTGAATACATCTGTGGAGACTGGAGCACTGGCTTCTGCCCCTTCTGTTTGGTTCCAGCTCTGGATAATGAACACAGCTATAGGCTTGTCTCTGAGTAACTTTAAGATGTCAGTTATGTCTGGGCCATGTTGGAGGGTAGGTCTCTATCTGTGCCTTCAGAAGAAGGAATATTAATGCAGCACTTGGCAAGGGTGAGAGAAATTACCAGCTGAGTAGTTTAAACTCTCCAACTCTTGGAGGAATAGGTGGGTGTTTGCCAGAGAGCAGCTTTCAGAGGGAACAGAATTGCACCACCATGGCAAATTAGGTGTTGTGTCTTGGTTCAAGCAGGCACTTGCTTTGTTTTGCCTCTGTAAATAACAGCAAATACAGTTTAAGTAGATGTGCTAATCTGAGAAAACAAAACCAACACTATTGGTATAGTGTTATTTCCTCATAAATTTGAGCTCTGTTTTGCCTGAGCATCAACAGGACTACAAGGCTGTGAACATACCTACTCTTTCTGGGAATTCTTTTATTTAACACTTGGAAAACTGTGGCTTTTCCACATCTGGAAGAGTGGAGCTGTTCTTTCTATAGGAAGCTGTCCCTTCAGAAACGGGTACCCGTTGTTTTTGACCCGTTTTGTTTTGTACCTCCGCTGATGGCTCTCCCCAATAGAGGGCACTCTTGACCTGGAGAAAAGGGAATCACTGGAGCAAAACCTTCAGCCACTCTGTCCTCCTGCAGCTCGTTGGAGACGTGAACGGCTGGGAGTCCCTACCCTAACACAACAGGGTCTTTGTGTGACCTTGCAGTACTCGGAGTAGGTCTAGTACAAGCAGACTAGGAGGAAGGGTTGGCAGAATATGAGGGATGAATGGCTCTGCTAATGAAAACTAGAGGAGGTAATTAAGTGTGGAATATGATCCTTGGTAGCTTGTCTTATTTTCTCTTTTCTCAGACTTATTTCTTTCTGATCTTATGACAGTCATTAGTAAATTTAATAGGCTTACCTGAACCTTTAAGTGTCTTTTAATAGAAGTAAAATTACCTATGTGTATCATAACGTAGGATGGCAGTTATGAAGCTACTCAGTCATCACACTTGTATTTATTTAATTGATCTTTACCAGTGTGTATTAAAGCCAGGAGACATGCTGTTAAGAGCACAGTTTGATGCTTAGACTCTAACTCTCTGTAGAGTACTTGGCAAATGGTTTTGTTCAGTTTTATTTAGTAAATGTGGCTTGGTCAGTTTAAGAGGTAGTGCTGAAAACATACAAACCTCAAAATAATTTGAAGAGTTCCTTCTGACTTCATATTGCTGTCTAGGATTCCTTCCTAAAATTACTAGTGAAATGTTTAGCTCCTGAAAGCTGAAGCTGAGCTTTCTCCACCATCTGGACAGAATTGGGGCTGCTCTCAAACAAGGCCAATACAGAATGCTGGTATCTGATGGGCAACGCTTCTCAGAGGAAAAGAAACTGTGTTAAACCAAGTGCAAAGTCTGTGTTCTCTCGTGAGCAAAGGGGAGATCAATTTCAAAAGCCCCAAACAAATGAAGTCTTCTATGGAACAATCTAGAGGATATGTCTTCCTTTTTCTGCCTGTCCAGGGAACGTCAGGTGGGCAGGTAGGAGTGAGTGTCACATGGAAACAAACCAAATCAAACAAGGTGGAGGAAGTGCTAAGACTGTATGCACACAGATATGCACGCTGTCCAGGTGGTGCAGTGGCTTGTGTTCAGCTATGTTGCTTTAACTTGGCAGCAGCACAGTATTGACTAATACGGCAGGTAGCGTGTTTTGTCAGGCAGAGCTGTTTTAAAGAGGGTTGAACTTCTTCATCCTCAAGTGATTAATCTCAAACCAGCAACTGTCAGCTGTCTGCTCTCTTCCCTCAGAAGCTGTGGCTTCTACTGGCTAAGAGGAGAAGAAATAACTATAGAAGACAACACTTACTCCTAGCTGCATGCGATCAGAACTTGGGATGTCGGGCAGCAGTGGGTTTCTGGAATGGAAGTTACACAGGAACAAAGTGTTTTCTTAGTGCTTGTACTTCTGGGTTTATAGAAGAGGGTTTTGCTTTCTGGGCCCTTTGGAATAGGACAAAGAAAGGTGCATCATTCTGTCGTTTTATTTAGCACTGAATGCTTTTTTATTCCTCTTAATTCTTCCCTTACACTTCCCCTCCCTAGCATGGCTTCTAGTGGGACTCTTCTGAAAACGATTGTTCAGAAATGCCAAGTAATCTCTGATCAGGCAAGACAAAGCATTACAGTAGTGCTTGGAATGTACCAGCCCAAGAACTCCACCATGGCTGACAAGTGTTCATCTCTGTGGCACTGTGCTATGTCTCCCAGCATGTTAACAAAACTGACATTGGTTTTTTGTTTGGTGTTTTTTTCTTTTTAATTGCGCAGCTCATTAATACAACTTAATTACACTTATATTCCCCCTTTCCTTCAGCCCATTCCTTCTTGTTAAAATTATCCTGTCACAAAAAAACCCTTCCATCAGGATGTTGCCAGGCTTGTGCCTGGAATAAGTGTGGCTGCTTATGAAGGCAGGTATGAAGCCATCTGTGATCCATGAAGAACTAGGCATTTTCCAGTGTCCTGCAGCAGGTTTCAGCTGTATATATGGCTATACCAGTGTTAATGTAGATGGGCAAATCCTCAGCTGCTCGGAGGATGGCTTGGCATGTTGAAATGGGGCTATGCTCTGTGCTGAATAAAGATTTGGTGCTTGGACTAGTTTTAAGCTGTTCAGCATTATAGGAGTTGGGTCATGTAACATTGGAATCCAGGACAAATGGCTACTGCTAAGGTGCTGACCGTGTCTAAAGAATACAGGATGAGGAAGGGGGGTCCTGGATGGGCAAGGTGGAAGAAGGGAAGAGCTCTCATCTATAACTTAAAAAAAAAAAAAGCCTAAATAACTCAAGTGTAAATAGCCCCCACCTAGTTCTATACAGGCAGGGAAAAGATGACGACGTGTTAGGGGATTTAGGCTCCCTTCAGAAGAAGGGAAAGGAGAAGAGGAAGGAACTAACTACAAAACATGAAATATCCCAGGGTGTTACACAGTGCTTCCTTCTTTATGGAACCATGGTGCAAGGAAGCAGCTCCGACTTCAGCTGTATCTTGAGAGAGGCTCTTGGTGAACTTGTTCTGCCCAAGGTCTTCAGGCCAGTGTTATTTATTGGCTAGTACCACCAGACTATGGTAGGAATGGTTCATCAGGGCACTTAGAGAATGGAAAACCAACTGCATGGCCATTCTTCAACGAACACTCGTTGCATTTGAAAAGACAAGGAACAAAAAAAATGGAATGGAGTTCACCATCCTGCATTTCCTCTGCCAAAGATCCAGGCCACAGGGGATTGTTTCCTGCAGCCCCTCTGATGGAGTGCAAGGTTTATCCATCCTCTGGCTCCTCTTTATTTATGCAGGCCTGTAGAGGGGGAAAAAAGCAAAGGCAAGACATCAGTGTGAAGCAAGTACTAAGTTGCTTACTTCGGAGAACAGAAATGGTGTGGAATTAATGAGGACAAAACTGTTTTTCTTGTTCTGTGTTTTTAAATATGATTGACTACAGATGAGGAATAGGACTGAGAGCTCAGGAGCGATGTGGTTAAGTAGTCTTCAAGTCTGGAAAGAATGTTATGCATAGACCAGACATGAATATACTGCAGTTAGACTAAGGAATAGATATAAGCCAAAGCGTTAGATCTATATCCTCAGCATTTGGAGCTGCATAAAATTTAGTTAGGATTTTCAAAAGCCAGGGATCATCTCTAGAATAAAGTAGCTTCTTGAAATTGCGGTGATGTGCCTTCGGTGTAGATGCAGCAGTATAAGCAGATCTACTTTTGTAGCCAGCCGTAAAGATGAGTGAATGTTTTCAGCTGAAACATCACCTCTTAAACATGCAGCTTCAGGTTCATCAAAACAGTTTGCAAATTCATGTTGATATTCAGTAAGCTTTTTTTTTGTTTGGAAAAAAAGTCTACCTAGAAAGAAAAGCAGAAGAGTTTTGTTTTGTGCTTTTGTTTTTTTGTTGTTTGTGGTTTGTTTTTTTGGTGTGAGTTTTACTAAAAACCAAGTGGCATTTTTTCCGGTTTTACTTAGAAGTTTCCTTTGTATTCTGGCCATCAAAGAAAGTTTGGAGGGGATGGGAGGGAAAGCAATAGTAAAGGAGTTGAGTTTCTTCCTCCCTTCATTTCCTAGTGTTTGTCTGGACCTTGGGTTTTGGTGGTTTTTTTTTTTAATTGGAGGATGTTATTTGTGTCCTTGTATCTGTCAGTTGATCTGCTGAAGAACCTACTTTCAGCCTTTAAATGGACGAGTGTTACATGGGCTGTAGTCCTGTAATGCTGGGTGCTCACAGCTGCCTCATGCCTAGGGCTACCAGACAGACTGCACCACAAACGAATTGATTGGGGATTATTAAGTGAGCAATCACAAACTGGAGCCTTAGTTCATTCGATTAACCAATACCTCCTGTTGCTACCCCGTCAATACTTAAGTCTGCATCTGTTAAAAGTCACACCCTATGTTACCCTATGGTCCTTTCCAGTGGTAAGACTTGAGGAAAACATTTCAGTGAAATCCGGCTACACAACTGAAATCAAATTAAACCTCTTAAGCTGTTAATGTAATGTAGGACTTTGGGGTGCCAGATCACAGTGAATGTTATGGACAGGAGCCTCACAACTGAGCAGTCCACTGCTTGGCTTTATAAATAGAGTCTTAAAAGGTGGGGAGATCTATTGCCCATTTCTCTACCCTTTCAAATAAATAGAGGCTACCTCCTGTCATCCGGCAGGTTCTTAATTTAACACTAAATCACGTACAAAATCATGCTTTGAGACCATTCTGCTTTATAATTGAGATTGCACAGTGCTTCTTTCTGAAACAAATTCAGAGACTGCAGTCAAAAGGCTGAATGGATGCTGCAGGCAAGAAGTGCTGATAAATGATCGTGCTGATCTGGGCCTCCTGCTGTCTTGGCAGGTATTGCAGGGTCCTTGGAGATAACACACTTCCAAGCTGTCTTGGTTAACCCTCACACAGTCATCAGGGCAAGAATGCTTCCTTGCCTCAAATGATGAGAAATCTCTTGCTCCGAGCGGACAAGAAAAGCAACCTGCAGCTGATGTCCTGTCCTGTGCAGCCTAAGAGGAGCGAGTGGTGCAAGTGGGCATGGCTGAATTTGAGCTTTAGCTTAGCTAAAGGGGTAAGAGCTCAGCCTTTCCTTCCTGAAAACTCATTGGAAATGTTCCCTTTTGGCCTAAGGAGAGCAACTTTGGTTTTCAGTAAGTAGTTTTATTATCCTTTGGCTAAGTATTTTCACCCAGAAACACATGCACTGAAGACTTCAGCATACCTTTTATCAGGATTCCTATTATATTATTATTTAATAATTAGTGTAGTGCCTTGATTGGTAAGCTGCAGTGAGATTAAGGGTGACTCTACTATGCAGTAAAACTTCCAGATCAATTTTTTCATGATAATTTGAGTCTCTCAAGCTTGTGACTTGAAGTAGGAATTATCACAACCAAACCCCCTGGAGTCAATGAAATGTTAGACCAGAAGAAGTTGTGGAACATGAAATAGAAATAACTGTATTTACAGAATTTCATTGTTGCTGTGTGAGTGTTGGAGGTGCTAATTGAAATGAACACTTAAATTGTGCCTTTGCAGGCAACAGAAGAAAATGGTTAATTTTTTGTTGTTGGCTTTTTTTTTTTTAAAGAAAAAATAACACCTGGCGTTGATGATTTGTGAGGTTTTCCACTAATTAATTGGAAACTTGCAAGTGCAGTCAAGGAAGGTCAGCAGATTACCATGATAAAGCTGGGAGATAATAGGTACTTCCAGACCACAATCCAGTTATCAGGAATAGTTGGGGAAGATGTTGTTTTTCTCCTAGCAGGAGGCAAAGGTATTTAAGAACTTTTTGGTGCAGTGGATTGAAGCTGAAGGCCACAAATGGGGTGTACGTTTTGAATACAGAATTTAGCAGCTGACAACCACTGAAGTAGACTGCCAAGGAACACTGAATTCTCCCTTTAATATCTTTGAAATGTGGTAGTTAGAAGTTATTTAACTCATAGGCTGTGTGCTTCATATAGAGTTTATGGGGGTTGGCCTTGGACCTAGGCTATGTACATCGGTCTACATCCACGTCCTTGTTCTGTGGGGCCTTCAGATCTAGGAAAAATCATAAATTTGGAGAGATGAAGAAGAGACTAGGGGAAAAATGCAAGCCAGGACAAGGATAAAGAGTGTGACCTTGTCAGAAAAGGATAGATAAAACTGGAGTGAATAGGATAATTCTATTAGGAAATGAAGGAAAGTGATCCTGTTAGAGCTGTGGCAACAGGGCAAGTGTATTATCAGGAGAGCAGCTAACTACTGACAACAGGGTGATGCCATCCTAAAATGCAAGTTCATGGTTGCAGTTAGCTCCAAGTCAGTAGGTAGAGTGTGACCTTGTCAGAAAAGGATAGATAAAACTGGAGTGAATAGGATAATTCTATTAGGAAATGAAGGAAAGTGATCCTGTTAGAGCTGTGGCAACAGGGCAAGTGTATTATCAGGAGAGCAGCTAACTACTGACAACAGGGTGATGCCATCCTAAAATGCAAGTTCATGGTTGCAGTTAGCTCCAAGTCAGTAGGTGTAGAATAGGTTGGAGCTTCATTCAGCATTTCCTTTAAAAAAAGGACTTAACACCAGGAAGTACATGTTCCTGACGCCTAGCTGTTCTATAAACTTGAAAGAAGTAGGACTTATTGGTTCTGCATTTTTTTTTGAACAGGATATAAAAAGAAAATGCTTTCAGTCATCGTGAAATGACTTTCACAGTAGGACAAGGGTGTCTGGGTGCAGTGCCCCAGGCTGCAAAACTCCATGGCATCATTAGTTGAGAATCAAGTATCTGTTCCTCCTCCAACTCCCATTCATACATGTGGAAGAGAAGAAAGGAAGTAGGTAGGCTGAAATAAATAAACAAAAAATGCTATTTGGTGGCTGCTGTGAAATTTAGAGGGTCACCTTACCTATTGCTCAGCAGCTGTTTTCATCTCCTGTTAGCCAGAAAGAAATACTATATTGTGCTGGCAGAAGCTATCGACAGATAAGTGATGGTCTGAAGAATGGGACTGAAAAGCAACAAAATTATCTGTGTATTTCATTCGTAGCTTACCATCTTACTGAGACCCTGGTAAGGAGGTTTTATGTTGCTAGCTTCTATTCATATTACAATACCCTCATACAGGAACCTTAATTTGTAAGCACTAACTTCTTTCACAAACAGAATTTGTAACTTTAAGGAAAAAAACCCCACCAGCCCAAGCCCCATACTGTAGAAGTGTGATGCTTCTTCAGCATGCTGCTGGATCAAGCTAGTAAATCAGGGAGCTGCTTAAAGCTCCACAGCTTCTGCAGACTAGGGAAAATTCCATCCCACTGTGACAAAATGAGAGGGAAATCAATATTTAATCTCCTCTAGCATCCTTTCTAATAATGCTATTTCACCCCCAAAGTTACAGGGAGTTTAACTGCTTTGCAAAAATGCCTTGTTCTCCTGGTCTTGTGCTGCAGTGACGAAGTGGGTACTAAGCCCGTACTACATTAGAGGGGCTATGAATCTATTTGGGGGCAGTTTTTCTTCCTTCAGCCCCACTTTTCTCTCCCATCCTCACATCCTTCTCTTCTTGGCAGGACACTCCGGTAACATTTTTCCCTAAAAAAACAACCTCCCTTAGCAGCTGCCTAAAAAAATTCCTGCACATTGAACTGCCTTCTTGCAGCTCAATTTAAGGAGTATTGAAAATTCAGATCTTATTGCTGCTTTAAACAGATAATACTGGCCTTTATGCTTGAGAATCTCATTAAAAACCAGCTTTTAGATGACTCCATGAAAGTGTGATCTTGTGTCTTCAGCAGTGGGAAGGGCTTATCAGAGGACAGAAGCTGGAATTCAACAATGGATGTCTATTAGTGGTATGAGAGGAGCTGCTGTGGGGAGCTTCCCTTTCTGCTCCCTGCTCTCAGATGAACTCTTGGGATGCCCCACACATAGAAGCCGCTGCTGTTGTGGGCAACTGAATTTAAAAGAAATGAAACCAGAAGAGCAAACCTGTGCCATCTTGTATACAAACCATCTAATGCTTAGTTTATTTCACTGGTGTGTTAGCTTTGCACCCCACAGCTTCCCCAGAAGTACAAGCAGATATAGAGTGTCCCTGTACCCAAGACAGAGTCAAATTATGTGGTGTCACCATGAGAAGATTATCGGAAGATGATGAAGACATGGCCATGCATCATGCTTGGATGTATAGGTCAGAGTTCAGTTGACCCTGTGTCCACAGCACTAACATACAGCTTAAAAAGATGATGCATAAATTTTACCCCAGTAGAGATCGGTCACTGAGGCTCTGCCTGACAGACCACAATTTAACCCTGAGATTGAGAATCATACTCTGCTATCACTATGGCTTACTCTCAGCACATACTGAGGCTGACCCTTCCTCACAGCTCCTACCTTTACCTGCTTGGGCACCATTTGCTGCTGAAAAGCCTCTCTTCAAGAAAAGGCATCCAGTAGTTTGTTTACAATATCATCCTACAGCTGGCACCACTGCCTCCTATCAAACAGCACTGCCATAAGCCAAGTTGGCAATGCCAGTTTTACCCTGGCAGCCTGGGGCTGAGCAGAGGTGGTTTCATCCCTTCTGGTGTCCACTTGCTCATTCCTTTCATGCCTGAAAAGCCTGCTGGAGAACTCAACCTGCAAAGAGGAAAAAACCCAAACCTGTGGCACCCTTGAGCCGTAAAACTGAGGGGCTTGCGTAGCCTCTTAGCACAGGAGATGATACTTACAGGTATGTCTGCTTGAACAAAAGGTTGGTGGGTTTTTCATTGACATGGTAGAGAGGAAATGGATCAAATCCACCAATGAAATCAACTGAAAAAAAATCAAAACTCAAATAAACAAACAAACATGGCCAGAAAGTTGAAAGAAAATGAAAGAGAAAGTTGGTGCATGTCATGGTGTAACAAAAAATTATCGAGATAACAGAAAAATGATTGTTCAGGTATGGATTGCCTGGTGGAAACCTCTGCCTGTACAGACCTCTCTTCCAGGATCTCCGGGGCAGGCAAGCATGCCAAGAAGGAGATTCAGCTGACACAAGACTTAAAGCAGAGAGCTAACAAAAGACTCGGGAAAAACAAGAGGCTTTCCCTCCGCCTCCTTGGGTATTGCCAGCATGCTGTGACTTCACACAGACCTGAGCTGACAAAGCCTCGGCCATTCAGCCATGTGCTGAAAGAAGGAAGCTGGGGAAGGGCTTGTGAGTGAATGCCAGTGAAGCTGGCAGCGCAGCAATCCCCATGAAGGTTATACAGTGGAATGGGAATTTTCTTGCCCCACTTGTCTGTCCTGCAAGACAGACAACAGCAGCTTTGGAAAACTGCAAATACCTCATTATCTTCAGCTCTGATATTTTTCACGTCCCCCCTGCCAACCCAATTTCTTTCAGTTGTATACAAATAAGAACAATGCTTCCCTTCTCCTTATTCATAAAAGGACGATGTAGCTAAACAAGGAAAGTTTTAAGTGACAATTTCCTTAGTAACTACAGAAGAATTTTCCAAGTCTCTCTCAGTTCCCCTGAAATTAGGCCAAGTCTATATTACTGAGCTGGCCAACATAGCCAGGTCAGCAGGGGCATGATGTGGTGTGATTTGTGACTGACCTACTAGGCCTTGCAAAAACCTTTATAATGGATCCAGCTTAGACTGCTTTTTAGTGCCAACTTGGCGTATTTTGTTTGGAAGTGTGAAAGCCATCCATTCCAAATGCCATTTAAAAACAACTGGGGAGTCTTATTAACTGTATAAATGCCTGTTTATTTTCCTTTCCTGAAGGTGGCACTATTATTTTAAATTTTAGTTAAAAAGTTTTGGTATATTTTAGTGAACAAACAATAGAAAGAAATATTTACTAAATATATTGGAAGTTAAAAACCCCACCCTCTTAAAATATATTTAGAAACCCAAGGACACCTTATTCTCACAAATTCCAGCTTGATGGATAGCTTCATACTGTGATTTTGGAACAACTGTCAGTTAATGGGTAAAATCTGTAGAGGTTCTAAGTTAACTGGGGGGATGATTCCCAGTGAGACTTGACTTTTTCTCAGCCACTTTTGAAAATGTTTGTGTCTTTCAAAATCACAGTAGTCTGCAGTTTTAAAAAACAGATACCAACTATATTACCTCAGTTGTGAAATTTCTAAATTAGGAAACCTTAAAGAGTTGCAATTTTTAGTAACTGTCTAGTATCTTGAACAAACAAAAGTCTTATCATCCGTGCACCCAACCATGGAAGCACTCAAAATCCAAATCACTTAAAAATCTTGACTGTGGTTCATTGTTGCAATATGTTAAAGTGCATTAGCAAATCTAAAATATTCTTGCCCACAATTCAGCATTAGTAGATCCCTACTGCTGTGTTTTCTCATGAAAATCACGTTAGTAGGGGCTTCCTGATTAATGTGCCTCAGCACTTATAATTACTTCATGCTGCATATCAAAGGAACATTTAAAGGAAACCACAAATGGAAAAGAAAATTAAAATGCAGCTCAAATTTGTTCGGGTCACTGGAAGGATCTACTACTGCGAGTGTGAAATATTGATGGTTTGTCATTGTTAATTATTCAAGCTGGCATTTAACTCCAAGCTGGGAAGCTGGGAGGGAAAAGGAATTTGTTAGTGGGGAAAAAAAACCCCAAACTTATCCTGAAATTAAGAGCTCTGCGTTTCTAGATAATGCTTTCTTCCATGTGGTTGCCTCTCCTAACGGATCCTTATTGTAAAGGATATTATCAATGAGCTGTGTCAGCTTATTACTTTATTCCAAAGGGGCTCAGAACTCAAGCTATTTAGCTAACAGAAAAGCTACAGTATAATTTTTAAAATGTTGCTTATAACGTAGCACCTTTGCTACGCGCACTGCCACGTTCTAAACAAATGATAATAGTCAGTAGAATGAGTTCAGCCACACAGGAAGGAACAGAAAAACATGAGGACAAGCCAGATAAGCAAATGCATCTCATCTTACTCCTATGAAATCAACATTCTTCACATACTTGCAAGTATTCAGTTCAAAGCTGTTGTTTTTCAGCTAACCTCCATGCCATCAGCTCTTTAAAACAACAAAGCTACTTGCACAAACCTAGTGAATGTCTGAAAGAAGTGACACTTGGCTATAAAGCCTTTGGATCAGATCCATACCTAGAATAAACTGGCCTAGACCCAACACATTGCCAAAGAAATCAGACTTCACATTTATTTGAACTCTATGCATCCGTTGTTTTGTTTGTAAAATTATTGGTCTCAAAGGGAGTTTTCAGCGGGCAAAGTAATCCAGGACAAGGTTATGGACATCTGCATAGACCACAGACCCAAGTGATTTCTCTGAATCTTTGCTCTCCTCTGATATACCTCATAGTGAATACATGACACTTAAGAGATTCATATACAGAATACAAGGAAGTCAGCTCCTTCCTCCCTCTTGTAATTCACATACAGTACTTCCTCTGCTTTCAAATTAAGTCGTCAGGTTGGTTCTTGACAAGAAATCGCATATTATGCTTCATCCTCGGCTTGTGGCATACGATACTCAAACCTACTTGAGTACCATGCTGTATTCCTTGTTGTAAGTACTCCTAATTACTGTGGCAGTATTTCAGTGGCATTACTCTTAAGCTATATGAACTTGAGAGCAGAAGAAGCTGCCCAGTTTCTTTAAAGCTTAGCCTGAGTGAGTAGCCAACACCTTGCAGCACAAGCTTTTCTGTGCTGAAAGAGTGGTGGAATTGCAGCACCTAACACATGGTGACATGGAGAAAAAAACAAGCTCACAGTAAAAATAGTTCATCATTGAAAGGTAGATACTGCCATATCACACAGATGGAGAGATGGAAAGAAGTCTGATGGCAACTCATTCCTGATAGACAAATATCTGAGAGAGAAAGAAAATTGAATAAAACCTTTGCCAAAGGATCTGTTGATAAATACTTACAGCTGTCTTCTTCTTCCGTAAAAACACTAACAACGTAACAGGCGTAGACAAAGCCCACCAGCTGGAAAACAGAGAGAATAAATCATTTTAGCATCAATCTTGTGAGGCTGGTCAAAACCCACTCGGCATGACTTCAACAGCCAATATTTACTGTCAGCTTGGCAGCACTGCTGTAATGTTGGAGCCAAGTCGTATTTGCTGTAAGGTAGGGGGGCAGGTGTAGGCTTAAGTGAAGACACTGCTAGGAGCATACCCAAAGCTCAAAACAAAACACTTGCAAGACCAATCCTCACCTTGAGAATAGCAGCTGGCTGTCGCTAGTGATCGGCAAGAAAACGGGCTCGCTTTGTTGGCACTGAAACTACCGCGCTAAGTTTACTTTCTGTAAGAAGTGATGGGGATGCAGGAGAGCACCTTATATAACATTTTAGACAGGTGACTGCATACAGGACAGACAGATGTGCAGAGATAGGTTTTAGCAACAGCGGTCCAGGGACAAGGACTCCTCAGCCCTGTATCCCTGTCATAAGGGGTATGTAAGGGAAGAGAAGTTACTTTGGTGCAGGAGCTACCAACAAGATGTGAGTAGTTTTTATGCAGATGAGAGAAAAACTATAAAAATGGTGATGTACTGGCAGCAATGTTCAGAGACAGTGAAATCTTTACTAACAGGCTTGGAGACCAAAAATTCATTGGAAAGAAATCCCAGTCTTACCCTAGCTCTACAATTTCTATGGTTCTTTCTATCTTTGGAAAATAAACACTTCTGCATGGACTAATCAAGCGTGGGGACCGCAAAGTAAACGGGCCAGTGCACGGTGAGAAACAGACCAGATGATAGCACTGTCTTAACTCACAAATTGCACAGGTTAGCGGTAAATTCCCACCTCGTGGGAACCAGAGGAAAGCAAGGAAAGCACAGCAAAACAATAGGGTGCCTCTCAAATAACAGCCATCCTGGCATGGTGTGGCCCTGATGTCAAACCATTGCTCAGAGCAGTCTTTAGAGCAGAAAACTAGAGTGAACATTAAAAAAGCAATTTAAAGTAGGCTGGTGGGTCTGTCCTTAGTTGGCAGTTTGTAGAAGCTCTAAAGCATGAGAACTGCATCATTCACTTTCAGTAGCAAGTTATTACTCAGCCTGAATAGAGAAACAAACTTCTGGTACTACGGGAGTTAAGCATTCTAGGTCCAGCAGGGTTTTATTTTGCTTTGCTTTCTTCCTGTTAATCAAATATCCTCTCCATCCTTCATTTCACATCTTCACATAACACCCTACTTAGCAAGATCTTGGTTGACAGTAACTGGATTAGTAAAGTTATTGTGAGACATAATTGTTTTCCACCATGAACTCAATTCTTTGGAACAAGAGTTAGAATGTAACGCACAGTGACTCACTCTAAGGGAAGACAGAATGATGCATGGTAGGGCTTGAAAAGTAGAGTCCATTCATTTTTAATATGACAGAAAAATATATCACAGCAGAAAACAAAAGGCAAGATAATGAGATTTCTGCTGGGGAGTTATAAGGCATTTGTGATTTCTCCAGCTCTCTCTGACAAAACACACCTTGTTGGAAGAAATGGAATGTTTTTGTAGCATCACTAAACCTTGTATTTCCTTTAAAATTTCCTATAATCTCCTGAAAGACAAGCCAGCTCTCTTGTTTCCTCTTGGGCAAGCCTTACGGAAGCACATCCCAGTACCTCAGTGGAGGAGACGTAGCGGTATGGACTCGCTCCTTCCCTTGCTGTGCATTTTTGAAACCCAGGCTGCTTTATACTAAGCTTCTGTGAACTGCAGCAGACTTCATGCAGGAAAAAAAATTAAAAATCCTTTCAGGTGTGATGCTAATTGTGAGGCCACATGCAACAGCCGATCTCATTCCACCTGCTGGCTTTTAGAATTGCCTCCAAGCAGAACCATTGCTTTTTAAACACAGTCAGAAAACAAACCAACCGATCAAAAGCAGAATAATCAGAGATTTTTCTTCTCTTCTATTGCTTGCGCTGTGCTAACGGAAAACCCGGGGGTTTTTGGTTTTCCTATGAGTTTGTGGTAGTTTGGGGGCCGAGCAGGTGGGCTGCGGTCTCGGAACTGGCCGTGGTGCTGACGCAGCCCCCGAGGCTGCTCCCCGTCGCCTCGCGTCACGAGTGGGCTTGGCTGCGAAATCAGCAATTAGGGCTCATCCGCGGGGCTGCGGTGGCGCTCAGGGATGCTCTTGGAAAAACAGAGTGCTCCGGCTTCAAGCCATCCCAGCATTCAGTGAGATGTCTAACACCCGTCTGCATGCTCTGGTCTCCAACATCAGTGTGTTTGCACTCGCTCTAGGATCAAATTAGGAGTGTGGTCACACACATTTTTTATACTTGCGCTAGCATTTTTTAGTCTGTAGATCCAGCCTTTCACATTTTACAGGATATATGGTCAAATCACGCAATTTACATACACACAAATATCCGAGCAGGAAAGCTGCATTTTGAATATGTGCCCTCATTCCAAAGGAGCTCTAAGAAGGTTTTCTCTTTCGCCAGATTTTCCATCATGTCTCAGAGTAGGAACTTTGGGTTAATAGCCACGCAAAGGGGCAGCCCTGAATCCATTCACTGTTGTTACACTCTATAACATCTACACACAAACCTTGTGTGATATATGTGTCAGGGAACTCCCGATAGCATTAACAATGAAAATTACTTCCCTGCCCAGTTAATAGGCAGAGTGCGTGAATAATTATCAGCTATACTGTCACAGGGAACCTGATAAACCTCTGAAAATTGTTCATGGTTCAGAAGCAGCAAGCAAGCATTAAGATTGACTTGGAAAGTTTGTTTTGCACAGAAATTAATGCCTCATAACTCTCAACCATTATTCTTCTCACCCCATACATTTTTCCTCATATGACTGACATGACCTTTTGCATTCAGAAAAACAAACCAACCAACCAATTGCTAGTGAATTAAGTGAACTTCCCTAAATCTCTAATTTCAGCTCCATTGAAGAAGAGGGTTTTCTTTTTTATTCCTTCTATCTCCTGGCTTTGTTTCAAAACTACCTGCTTAGTGGTTACATTTTACTTTTTATTGACTTTAAAATTCATTCCTTCATTACAGGAGTTTCATCAATTTAAAAAAAAAAAATTTATTTAATGGCACTTCTTATTCAAAGAACTTTTGCTGGTTTTGTGACCTGGCCAGAACAGGAGAGTTTCAGTGTCAAGGAGGGAACATAAACATGCATTGCATTTTATACAGGCTGACCGAAACTGTAGTTAAACATATCACCTCAGGGATGAAATGAACTCCCAGGACTCCCCATGTCTCACCTTCTGCATGAATTATGAATGAAATATAACTACAGAGGTGAAACGCCACTTGTATTGTCCAGTCCTTTTCACTGACTCTGCTAGAATGTGGGATGAGCAGACTTTAAGAGACCCTAACAGTTCCCTTCTGACTGCATCCTTGATGAAAATGTATCAAGCTCCCAAACATCACCAAGTTTAGCAGCAATTAATATCAAACAGAAAGTTTCACAGAGGCTGAGAATTTGGCAGTAGTTTCACTCTTGCCCAAAGTGCCATCTTGGTTGCTGATTTCAATAGGAAGGAGGATTTTAATCTCTACTAGCCCAAGGAAATAGTAATAATTCTTAGATCTTTGCAAATTATGTAGGGGAGGTGGGAGAGGAGGGAAAATATCAGCAATGTAAAATGACACTAAGCTATTGCTCTAATTCCCCAAAGAATGTTCTTGGGCTTTAGCCTCTGCTGCTGTTTTTCTCTTCTTGTTCTGCATGTTCAGTACCAGCTTCCTCCAGGCTGCAGAAGTATCCGATTAAGCTTTTATTAGGAACACATGTTGTAGGCAGGTGTGTTCAGTCAGCCTGTCAGACAGCCTGGGAACACACATGCTGCCAAAGAGGATGGAGCTGGGATGTCCCAAGCATTCTGTAGGCAAATGAATAGAGCAGGAAAGGCAGGAAGAGACATGTGTGCCCAAAGGGAACAAGAAAAACATGTCTGTACATCCCTCTGCCTCCCAGTCATCTGAAGTTAACTTTTTAATAGTGAGTTGAAAAGTGTTCATGAAACAGCAGCATTGAACTGAAGTGCTGGAGCCAGAAAGACTGAATTACAGCAGGATCTACAGAAAGTGCCCAGCTGGCTGCGAGTGTGCAAAATTAGTGAAGGATGGGAAGGCAAATTTTGGGAGGTGCTACTGTTGCTTGTGTTAAGATCTTAGCTCTAGTCTACCTCTGTCCTACTGTTAGATTTTGGGCTCTTCAGTTCTTCTCTCAGTACAAAAACTTGCCATTGATTTTTCCACCACAGACAATATGTGCAGTCTCCTCCTTCAGGGCAGACATATCCTAGGTTTCACTTCTAATCAGAGCTAATGAAGTGTGTATGCTCTCATCAGTGAGAGGGGAAAAATGAAGCGATGTCTGCTACAAGAAAGCAAAATACCAGCTTGTGAGAAAGCTATTGTGACCAGATAGCCAAAGAGAAGCAATCAAAATCCTTCAATTCCTTGACCTTCTTTATTCTTTAGATGCAGTTGCAACCACTGAAAACCTAGCTTCTGCCAACAGCAAAGCATCTCTTGCGCGTTGCTTCTCACATAACATCTGCTGTCAAGGCTTGCATGGCTGCCTTCCTGGGAACCTTCCAACCTGTCAGTCTGAGTGAAAACAGCAGACAGGCAGGCAATAAGTTCTCTCAGTTGGGAAGACATTTCCAATTTCTATCCCATTCAATGAAGCCTCAGGAAAAGCCTAACCCTCCCCACTCTCAAAACTACCATATGGACAGCCCAGAGCCATGCCAGGTATTTCAAAACTAGAAATCATTCCTCTTCCTGCCGGCTGGCAAGCTGGGGAGATGCAAGATGAATCCTTGCTAAGATAAAAACAAAGATTTCTTTTCTTGACAAACTAGTTGCTGTTGCATTTCCTAATTGGGTTGGTAGGATTAGTTTTACAGTGACATTTCTACAACAGTACAGGCTTTATGATGTTGTTACAATAAGCTTTTTTCTCCGATGTGTTCTGTGCTAAAGCATCGAGGAAGATTTTCATACTGGGCCCTACAGCTACCTGTATCATGCATGGTGACTAATATGCCCAAGTTTGATCACATTCCAGATTAAAAGAGTTGCTTTTGCCTTCAAGGACTACAGAGAAGCTCTGAGCAAAAGCAGACTGAGACCTTATGTATCTTCAAGTGTATGCCCAGGAGCAGGATAATATAGTCAGCAGGAGCCAAGATGACAGCCAACACTGTGCTCACCATATGGGTACAAGTTTGCTTTCCCTCTCCTCTGGCATGCAAGATTGAAGTCACTGAGCCTTACCCCATGCACTACAGTTCTTCAGTAGTCTCAAGGAATTGGTATTTGCAGGAAACCACCAAAATGTCCACAGCTGGATACTGCATAGAACATGGATTTCACCCTACTGTATCTGGAATTAAAAACAAACCAAAAACCCAAACCAAACAAAAAAAACCCTCACCAACCCCCAAAAAACCTACAAGCCAAACAAAACCCCACACAAACTCCCCACCCCCCAACTTCTAAAAATCATTAGGTAAAACAAAAAAATACAGAAAGCACAATTTTGCCTGTCCCTTGCCCTTCTTCACAGGGAACTGACTATTCTGTTCTCAGATGTGTAGCAGACAAGGAGGGAACTAGGTCACGTCCCTTGCTGTATCCCCTGAGCCTGCAAGTTCCTAGTCATGTTTTTTGTACTATCGATCTGGTCTCCCTGCCTGTCTGCAGTGCAGCACCTGGGAAGAGTACAGGCGCTCTGGGAAGGACAGCAGCCTGTAATAAAATCTGCCTTAAAATGAGATAAAGGGAACAAAAAAAGATACTGGCAGAGGTCAAGGAGTTTGACCCTCAGAGACTAAAAAGGGAGAGAACTGGCTGGCTGTTTTCAGGCAAGGTCTGAGAGAGGAAGTGAAAAGTCTTGTTTTCTGCCTTACCTCAGCAAAGCAGAGAGGAGAAGCTCTATTTATCCTACTACCTGACAAAATTAGATGAGCATTTCAGAGCTGGCAGGAGTTACAGGCCTGGGGCCTCAATACTCCACCTTTATTACAGGACAAGTAGAAATGTACTTCACTCTGCATAGCTCAGCCCATATGACTCTCTTGCATGCAAGTATTTAACCTCATTTCCAGTGTTCAGGATTCAAAAATCCACTGCAACTTAAGTCTCAGGGAGAAGGAGAAAGAAAACGTTCACCTAAATCCTATTCTGTCTTACAGTTCCCTGCTCTGTCCCCGCATCTGGCCCCTTGAGGTGTTTTGCAGATGCACAGAGACTTGTAATTACTTGTTGTAATGTGCCTTTGGGAAGAAGCAAAGGAGAAAACACCACAGAGACTCCTATATATCGATATGATGGCTTAGCTCAGGGCCACGTACTTTAGTTACTAAGCTGCCATAAAACAAAGGTCTATTCCAAGCAAACTCGGGACCATTTGTTGGCTGAACCTCTAGCCTGGGGCACAGGGGCTTGTTCCAGCTCAGGCATTTAGGAAGGATGCTAACAATAACACAGTTCTGCACTTTAAAAGTCTGGGGTGTTCTGACTTCAAAGTCTGTCAGTTGTTTCACCAAACTCAGGAGCAGCAGCAGGTCAGCAGCATCAATCCCATTCCAGCTAGAGCCCTTCATAAAAGACAACAGGCTCTCTTCTTCTGGATCCATGGGTTTGCCTTTCTCACACACAAGCACTGAAGCAACTCTCAGATGGTTTAAAGCAGATCATTTTCCCTGAAGGGGAACTAACCAAATATTAACAGGCAGCACACACACCAGGGAGTCCATCCAACTCAGGAAACAGGAGCTCCTCTGTCTGCCTCTTTGTGACATGGCAAGAAAGGGGTCTGAGTCTTCCCCCTCCCCGCAGTTCACTGGGTCACACAGATCATCCCAGCTAATAGGAAATGCAGGATCAAGACAGTGGAAAGTTGTACCAAAAACGTGCAGAGAAGTACTTGGCACTCCTGAAGTTTGGAATTTCTCTATTTCTTATCCTTTAGCATTTAATCAGGGCAAGTTACCCGTCTTTTTTCAGGCAAAACTGAAAGCTGAAATGTGAATGTTTCACCAGACCACGTCCATTTGTACTTAAAGCCATTAACCACAAAGTAACAAACCAAAGCAGATTAGAAAGATGCGGGCTGCTAACACTAATGCAGCTACAAAATGCAGGAGTACAGACAAAGTAAGGGGACAATGGACACTTTGTTGCAGTTAATTTCACAGACAAGTGAGAAACAATTCATTAACAGTGAACGCTAAGGACACTGAATTACTGCAGAGTACTTTAAAAAGCCTGTGGAAGACTGATGAGGAAAGAGTTGATGAAAGCATTTAGCGCATATATCTTAGGTGTCAGCAGAAAGAAAGTATGTTGCTTTCCGCATCCTTAAAGTTTATTTCTTTTTCTGGAGATAAGGATCTTCTCCGTTTTGATTCATCACAACAAGCATGCCCATATGTGCTCTGCCACACATCACTACGTCATGCGGGATACGAGAAATCCTTCTTCAGAAGGGTCTCTGTCCTTGTCAAAACATGACTCTCCACCCCAACAGGGAAACAGAATGATTTGTTGTTGTGTGGTTGCATGTGAGGCATTGCTTCAGGGGGTAGGATACTGGTATCCAATTCTTTCAAGCAATATTGCTTGAACAGGAGAACAAACAAAACCAAACACATTTACAGAGATGTTTGCAATCAGATGATACAAAATGGGGTCGAAAATATGGGCCAACCCCTGTGCCTGGAAAAGAACCCCAAAACCAAACAGCATCTCCCCAACAGTTGCTACCGCCCGGCACTCTCGGCGATGTACTCACCGCAATCAGGATCTGGAAGGAGCTGTGCATGACCTCGATGTACCGGTACTCCAGGGCACAGCCTATCACAGAGACGTAGGAATGGCTGTCCAGCCCTTTGATGCCAGACATTGAAGCCTCCTTCCTCACACAGCCAGGACCATTTTCACTCCACCATGATTGGTGCCGAGAGATGTTAAATGTCAAGAGTTCACTGTCCTAAAGAGAAAAGTTGCAAAGAGATTTCTGTTTATTAGAAGAGTCTCAGACGTGCTGTCAGATAGAGGTCATACTAAATCAATGGAATATCTGAAGTTTCCAGGATCCCCATCCTAACGAAATGCTAGCACAGATCAAAATGCTTGGGCTTTGTGTTCCTCATTAAAAAGTATTTCACAGGCAGGTTTCCATGGTGGGAGCCATTTCCAAGGCAGACCCGCAGCACTCCAACAAACCTATTTCACCATCACATTGGATATTTTGGAAGCAGGGCTGAGCAGCTTCTAAATTAGAAAGAGTTTCTAGGCTGCAGACCCAAGAACACTTTGCTAGTGGTTCTTGCACCCAGTAAAGAACCCTCAAGTTTTGAGTCTGGGAGATCAACCTTGCAAATCTAGAAGAAAATGCACTAAGCATCCTGTCACAGAATCATGTGGTATGGGTCTGCTCTTCCCAGCACAGGAATCAACGCAGAACTGAAAAATATGAACCTCATAACCCCAAAGAGAGGTTCAAAATTCAACACATCTTCCTCTGCTCTCAGCTTTTAACACATCTAACAAGTTCCTGTACCATTTCTGTCTCATTTCCTTCCACGCTCCTCACATATGGTGCTTCTGCATCTTCCTGACCTCACACACTAGCAGCCTCAGGTCAGACTCCCCAGCTGAGCTGGCCTCCTGGTGATGATTGCAGCTTCTTGCCAACACTTCCCTGGCAATTCTTTATCATCTGTACCCCAAGAGAGGCTTTTTGTTTTGCTCTTCTCATCTTTGCTCATTCAGTAATTTAAACCATGCCGTTGTGGGGGTCACACAGTGAAATGCCACACAAGTAGGGCAGGAGTTTGGTATGCAACCAGGTGATCATTCAAAAATGACAACACTTGCCTCACACTTGACAAAAGTGGTACTTGCTGGAATACCCAGGACAGCTTTGGGATTTTGAAATTACAGGACAAGGCAAAACCCTCCCTGCAGACAGTAAAAGACGTAACTCGGAGCTGGCTGAATAGATCAGCTGCGTCACTTCACGGATGAGTGCTAAGTGCTGTGTGCTCCAGCAGCCCTCTCGGGTCACTTTGATCTGCATCAACAATGGCTTCTGACCACAAAACAAGGCAAGGGGTTGGAATTTTTATTTTGAAGGATAAGTGATAAAATTCTCAGGCAGAGAATCTATCTACCTCTACAGAGTAGACATAGGTCCTGGATATACACACCCCACCCAACCAACACTGCAAGTTTTAGCACCTATCCATGTACTACTTCACACTGCTCATGCCAGGGTCCTACACAGTCCCTGTAGGAAAGTGGCTCCCAGAACAGCAGCAGTGAGAGCTTGGGGCATTCACACTTCCTAACATGGGAAACCTCACGTGGCAGCTCCTTTTCCCTGGAGAGTCAACAGGGGAAAAACAGATTCAGAGCAGCTAATCCAGCTCCTTGCTCTGAATTACTGTCTGGAGAAGGGACTTGTCTCCATGCCAATACAGGGAGCCTGGCCAGGTAGTCCCGCAGACACACTTTTCTGTGTCCATGCTTGTATTCAGGGGCAAACTTGAGTTACAAGAGAAGAAAATGTGGATGCCAGCCAGAAAACCTGTGAATAGAAACCAACTGCCCCACTATGCACATGGTGTAGGTACCCTCCACTCCACCCCAGATACCCAAAAACGGTTTGCAGAGCGGTTATTAAAATAAGCTGCAGGAAGCACGTGTTAAGAAATGTGAACCATTAAGTGAGAAGACAGCTGCCAAAGTCCTGACATAACCACCACGGCAGATGGGATGTGGTTTACAGTAGACGGAGGGGGGCACAGAGATGAAGAGTGGCACCAGTGCAAAAGCAGCCTGAATGGCAAAGACAATAGGGAAAAACTCTTTACAGTTGGGAGTTTCAAGGGAGCTGTCTGCATTTTAGAGGCTATAGGGAATAATTATGCTCCCTCTACTGGGCATTGCTCTTCAGTGGCCCACACACATCCCACGTACCCACCAAATCACATCTTTTCTGCAAAGATCATTCTTTCTGTCCCAAGTTTGCATATTCTGAGACACATGGATCTTTCCCAGCAAAAGCTTTTCCTCCTGGAGACAACCAGCCCTCCCAGCTGCTGTGCTTTTCTCCCTCTCACAAGCCACTCGACACTTTGGTTAGGGAAGGAAAGAATCTTTCTCAAAAAAAAAAAAAAACACTCAATTCCTGTTAGTTTGCCTGAGGCTTCCCCCAATTAGCAGAGAAACTAAGCTGTTTCACAGGGCACCACAGAATCTACTCTTAACCTCAGTCCCCAGGGCTTCCCTCTCCCCGCTCACAGATGGTGCCTTCCCAAACCTTCTGCCTCGCTGATGCAGAGAGCCCCTTCAGTGCCTTCTCCTTACAGGGGTGTCTATGTCCATTTGGCAAAGTGAGAAGCAGGCTTCATCCCTTTGTGAATCTCCCTTTTTTTCAGCCCTTACAGAATTGGCTCTGGCTTAACTTTGCTGCAGAAGCTGAACTTGCTTGTGAATTAAGCCTGAAAAAGCAGAACAGACTCTGGGCTGGAAGTGGGCAGGTGGAGGAACAGGAGGTCCTAACCAGCACTCTGCTTTTTGCCTACAATCACGCTCCAGCTCTGTGCAAAAAGAAAAAATTATACTTCAGTTAAGAACAGATTGGAAAAACTCAGCACGTTTGGACTCTAAAAGCACCACGACGACTCTCACATGAGCCATCCGTCTCAGATGTAGAATGAATACTGACTGCGCACCGGGACTGTGGATGCCCTCACGTTCACACAGACACCTTTCTGAACAAGCATCTGTCTGGAGCACCGCAGGGCACGAGGGCAGCACGAATGAAAGGGTCTGAACACACAAAGCGACGCCGTTCCTTTACCTGTGTCCCTGGCTGGGTGGCCTCGGAGGATACCTGCGCCAATGGGGCACAATAAAAGAGCATTCAAGAAAACTAATTGACCTTCAGTTGCTCAGGGCTTGGTGGAAGACTGGGAAAACAGTCCCAAGGTATCTCCCGCAGTCTGCCAGCTTCATTTGCACGGAGGTGGTTGAAGAGAAGTGAAATTATGAAATAGGAACAGCACACTAAAATCAGGAGAAAACCAGTTGCAGGAAAACACAGGAAACAGGTTTTGGGAAACAGCTTTCTGCAGCACATTTGAAGTCCAAACACACTGAAACACTCCAAAAAGTGGTATTCAGGTTGGAAAAGGTTAATCAGGCCCAGAAGTGAGCAAGCCTTGCTGTAGGGAGAGTGATCTGTGTGTAACTGCACTCCCCCTTGTTTCTCGACAGGCTGCTATTTGAAGGGCTACCGCTTCCTCTTTAACCTCCAGCCTGAAGAGAAATAGGAGCAAAGAGTGATACGTGCTCCATCTCAGGAGCATGTTGAAGGCCAGCCTAAGAAATCACACCTCACTCTGAGCTGTTGTAGCACCTGGTTGCCAGCCATTTGCCATCGGTGTGAGAAGGAAGACAACAGCACTAAAACTGTAGTATCTACATTTTACAGTCTATTTTCCGCTCCCAGCCTCACCCCACTGTGTCCCATGGGGAAGCTCACCCCCACCTCCGACACCCACGGAGCCAGCTGTGTTCTTTTGCTAAAAGAGTTTTCTGAAAGCTGTTCTGAAATAATTTTCTTAGGGACACTATCAGACATGGGTTTATTTCTTGTTAACAGCCTTCTGAGCTGCCTCCCACTAAATTTCCTTAATTATCAGGCAAGCCAGCACTATTATGGCTCTGGAAACAACTTGAACCCTGTATGAGAGCCCCCAGAGCCTGACAGCAGAATCATTTAAAATCTTTTCAGTTGGAAACGTTTCTTATCAGAATAGGAAATGTAACATTTATCCTTTAGTCATTTGTGCTGCATAGCAGTATCACCCTGAGACAACAGAGAAGCACTTTCATTGTCTCTCAGCAGGCTTGTTGACAATGCCACAGTATTTAAATGCCAAATCCCAGGCTTCCAGCTTCTAAATTTAGGTGGGAGTTGAGGGACAACTGGAATTACGCGTGCATTTATCCATCCTCCTCACAGTATTTTTGCCAGGTACAAAGTCATATCAAGATGCCATCCAGACTCTCTGGAATACAAACAACCCCCCATTTGACTAATAAGGGCTGCTTCCATTTCAAGAGGAGATTTAGACCACCACCACGACTCTGGATTCAGATCAAAGCACTGGGTAGACAAGCGACAATATAAAGGAAGAGTTAAAAAAAAAAATCACCATTCCAAGATGAATAATTCCAGAGGGAAAAGAAAGGAATACATTGAAACACACAACACCAACTCCTCAAACATGTCTGAATGCTTCTCAAGTACCCGATGAAGAGACAATCAGCACGGCAGCTGGACAGACAGATGCTCATACGTCTCAGCAGCAGGATTGCAATGATTAACTCAGACTAGGGGGTTGCGGGAGGGACTGTGTTTCCCACTCAAGTGGGCAGGGAGCAGCTTAACATGTTATTTCAGGCACAACCTAGAAACTTCAGAGCAAGCTGCCAACAATTCACCTAACCAAATGGCCAGATGGACACAGAGAAGAGTGAGATGGAACAGGAACAGACCTGAGGAGGAGGAACAGCAATCTGGAGACGTGGCTGTGAGCCCCACCACAGAGCAGTGGTACAGCACTTTTGGGGAGGCTGCATTTCCACAGATGCTGCAAGCGTGCTCCCAAGTACGAGCAGAGCAAGTCAGTGCTGCCAAAAGCCGCGTGGATGCACACCACCACCACGCTGCCGGTGCTGAGAAGCAACCCTTCAAATCCAGATTGCCGCATCTCTCGCCTGCTCGTTGGCAGAGCACGCATGGGAAAGCTGGCATAGGCTGCATGCTAAGGGAGGCCCTTGCAGCAGCAAGGGAAGTGCTTTCTTAGATATTTATGCTGATCCATTTGTGTCTGGCCACCTAATGAAGTTCTGCTGCGCCATATTTCACATTCTTATTCCTACTAAGACTGCAACATAAAAAAATTACAGGATAGGAAGATAGAAATCAGGCGAGTTTAGCTCTTCCAGGAAGTAGAAAACAGATTCACAGAGCAGGAAAGAGCATTTTCCTTTTCCATAAAAATAACTCAGGGTAGTAATAACTAGGGGTTAGGAGGCAGGTGGTTAGTAAGTAGTTCTAACTACCCTGAGCAGGGCTGACCAGAAGAGCTGTTCTCAGAGTTTCCATGGCACTGTTGGAAGAGAAAGGAGCACGTCAGGAAATGTTGTGAAAAACAGGAGGAAAGAGAGGGTGAGGAGTGGCAGGCAGACAACCCGAGAGAGGAAAGAGGCAGTGGAGAAGCGATTGCTTGGTAAAGGAAAGCAAACAGCCATACCCCAAACTGCAGTTCAACCACCATGCACCTACCAGCCCATATTCTACTGATGACAGGGTTTGTAACAGAGGGAGTCTCTTAACTCCTGTGCCAAATTGCTTATGGGCTGACACAGGACCTTACCTCACAAATCCCACAGCCGTGGTGCCCCTGGTTTCTGCTTATTAGATCAGCTGGGCAGCCAAAGCAAGGGGGACACAGGAACACATGTCCATGGGCACCTCAGCCCTGTAATGCACAGCACTTCCCCGCTTGCATCCTGTACTCCCTCACCACTGTGGAATCAGATCCAGGCACCAGAGCACAAAGATTTATTTGTAATAACTGCACAGAACAATTTCCTCATTTTTTTCAAGTCTCCAGGCTTTTCCTAAACCTGTTACAGCAGAAACACTTGAATCCTTTCTCACCCCGAGTTGTCACCTGTCTCAGTTGCACTGGGCTGTCATTACCAGCCGCCAAGTTAAACTCCATTCTTTCTAGCTCACTGCCCTTTCTACATTGTCACTACAAATTAGCTAGCTGCTGACAGATCTCCCTGGCAGGCTGCCCTGGTCAGGGATACAGAGGGGTGAGCACAGGGCTGGCAGGGATGCTACTCCCCCTGCTCTCTCCCACAGGCTCACCAGGAATAACAGAGGAAACAGCACCTGAAGACCTTCCTCAGAGCTATCAGCTCTTAAGGGACTTGCACAGGAGCACAGCCCTGTCCAAAACACTCCCCAGCATGTTCATGCTCAGTCTAGTAGTTAATGAGTTAGTGTTTACCTGACCAGCTCCATCACCCTTGCTCCACCAAAGCTCTTCTTCTAATATTTGCAATCCACCTGCTTACTGCCAGGCTAATTACAAGCTTTGACTTCTTTTTAGGAACTGAAGGACAGCTTCCTCCCAAGGCTCCTGAGAGCACACAGACCTACCTGGTTCCCCTGCAGCCATAACCCTCCCAGCTGGTACTGCCCTGCCCTTCTCCCCTCCAAGAGCCTGTCCAACACTTGCTCATCCAAGCCCAGGTGTCCTCCTGCAGTCTGACCCCAAGACCCAGATCAATAAGACTCGGCAGACGTCAGCTAGCTTTGGATCAGGTTTCCAGAGAGCAATACTAAAGTCCAGCAAAGCACCTCACCGTCCTACAGAAACCTGAATTTCTGTTTCAAGTGTATCTTTTTTTCTCATGTGGAAGTGAGGTTTTGGTTTTCCATTACAAAGACCCCAATAACTTCAGTTCAGGGGGAGGAGGAAAGAAAGTAGCATCATGAGTTATTCTTACAAGACAGCCTTTTTAAATGAAAGTAGCTCATTAAGAACAGAGGCAAGTCCATAAAGTATTTTACAACCAAACAAGCACCAATACTCTGTTGTTTTTGCCAGCTGCCACTGAACTAACAGCATGAATTTCTCATTGCAGCTCTAGGGGGAAGTCCACTGAGTCAATAACAACTCATACCACAGCCCAAATCTCTAAAAAAAAAAAAAGTCTCTGATCACAAGTATCATCCTGCAGGCTAAATAAAGATTGTCTCTGTGCTGGCTCTGCTAACATGAGCCACAGAACAGAGCAAGGTTATGAGATGAAGCTCCTCTGTGGTGGGGAAAGCGGAGTTTGCCATGCTGTTTGAATTGCAGAACAGCAACCCGAGGTGTTACGGGGCAGGTTGGGATTAGTAAACACAAGCAATCAGCTGGCTGTCAGTAAACACTGGCTGTCAGAGATGCTCCCAGAGCAGTTTATCAAGCCAATATTTCCTCTGCAGAGGGGAGCATTTAAATAGTTACGTAAAATGCTTTTTCAGTTGGTCACAGCCAACACAGAGATCATCTCGGGCTGAGCGTTCAGACCATGAGTAATCACTCTTTTGGGCAAGAACTGTCTCAAAGTTTCTGTGGATAATTGAGAGGGGAAATGGAGATTAATTACGGAATTAGGAAGTTACATTTTCTTATCTGCAAAGGAATTCTGCTGTCACTCAGGACTTGCTGTAGGCCTGATAATAGAAGTGTAGTGCAGTTCCAATTATGACTGCAACTTAGATGTATGACCTGGGAATTTAGGCCAGATGTAGAGTGCTCTAAAATGAACCTGTATCCTATAATTGCTCTGAGTCTATTAAGCTACAGCAACACTTAGTAATTCATTGCTTACAGCCCACGCTTAATTTAGGGCCTTCCTCCCATTTTTATTATTTCAGACTCAGCCCTCATTAAGCAGACAGTAATACTTAGCTTATCTAGTCTTCAAAGAGCTTCACACATTAACTCACAACACCCCTGCCCAAGAGCCATGAATAACTACCACTGTATTTAAGAAGGAGGAATTAAGACAGGGAAGCCACATCACCTCTGAGGCTACATTCAGAGGAGACGCAGCAGCATCCCTCTGGTTTGCTCTCTCTTCAGCAGAAAGAAGAGCCTCTCCCAAAAGGTGCAATAAGAAATATTTTGCCTGGTGTGGCAACAACCAGGTACCTACCGCTGTTACTGAAGTGCGTTAGATCTTCAGCAGGCCTGGCCCTGCTGCCCGTGGTCCAACTCAGCCCAGCCAGGCTGAGCCTGCAGCTATTCCCTGGGCCAGGCTGGCAAAGAGAGCACACACACTGCTGTGGAAGGGCCTTCCCCTCCAAGTCACACACCTTCCCAAGGTGTTATCAGCTCACAAGAGGATCAGCTGTAATCTAGTTAGCTCATAGCCTTCCCCAGCCCCCTCTGCACCACAGCCAGGAATTAGGCCTCAAGCCCCTCTCCCCTCAGGATGGCTCTGCTGCCAGGCTTGCTCTCACTTCAAAAAGCAAATACCCTCTACCTGCTATGATGGCAGAGGCTTATTCCAGCCACCACCTGCACTGACCAGCCAAGGGCTCCAGAAACCCATCTTAGCTCCCCATTTTTACCATACAACAAGCGGTACCCCTCCCTGCCCTGGCAAGGCAGCCCTCCCCATAGGCAAGAGGGCAGGACCTGCTCTAGGCAGCCCCCTCCCTACCTCACAGCTGAGCTCCATCCCCTTTGATGCAAAGCCTGAACGCTCACCCACAAAGCTCCTACTCACCTTTGAGAGCCCTCCCACTTCTAAGTAAAAGCAGATGATGAAGATGTTCCAGGTGACCCAAATTGCAGTCCAGATGGCATACTAGAAGGGAGTGGGGGGAGAGAAAGAAGCAATAAACGTTAGGAAGTCACTGCAATTAGCTTATATATATGTAATGCAGCTGGGGGCAGTTGAATGCCCTGACTCTGTTTCCCATATGCAGATGGTCTCTTGCCTGATTAGAGACACAGGGACAGAAGTTTGGAGGGAATGGAAGGGCTTCTGCCATGCCTCTGTCCAGCATTTAGTTCTCCCTCTCTGTTGTGCAGTATCTCAGGGCTACTTTGGTACCAGTAATAATTATCTGACATCATCCAAGTTTGGAGCAAGAACAATAAAAGTGCAGCACACTGAACAATGTGTTCCTAAGCACAGCACCTCCTGCTAAAATGGTTTACAACACTCATGCCTGACTCCCCAAGGGCGTTACTCAGTTCCTCATCGCTTGCCATATCCCACCAGAGCAAAGGCTGTGAAAGGCTTTGAATGGCTCTGAACAACACAAACGGTACTTACCACCACTATGTAGCGAGGTCTGTACTGAATAGTGCCAAACAGGCCAAGGATAACGATGATGATGTGGAGGAAGTTGGCTAGGATAGGGGCCCACTGGTATCCCAGGAAATCAAACACTTGCCTCTCTAACGCAGCAAGCTGGAAGGGAAAAAGAAAAGGAGAGTTACAGCTTCTGGGCTCATAATATTTATTCTCAAGGTTTTGACATGCTCCCTGAGCAAATCACTGCAGCAGCTGAAGATGTTACTCCATCCCCAAAGCAATTTACTGCCTATGACCCAGGTCAGTAGGACAGAAATGTGTCTACAAGCCCCTCCCCATCCACTTTGTACTCATCCCATCTCCTCCGATGGTTAAGCTAACACAGACCAGTGAGCTCCAGTGCCTGTGTGGGGCACATCCTCTGCTCTGTGCACTTTGGAACAGGGACGTGGCCCTGGCAGAGGGCAGAGGTGAGCAGCGGGATGGTAACACCTTAAATGGCAGCAGCAGGACTTTCAGGAGCTCATTTATCTGAGCCTTCAGCATCGCTCCATCATTCCTGACACCTCTCATGTTTCTGCTCTCCAGCACACATCCATCAAAGTGAGAGAGAGGAGGAAACTGTCCTCCGCCTTTGTCCCACAGAAAATGCTGCCGCCCGGCAAAGAAATTCTGCAAACACATCGGTTTTCCGGGAGGACAGCCTGTGTTCCTCTCCCGCACTAATAACGTGGTTCAAGGCTAGTACTGTGTTCCAGAAATAAAACTCCATTACTGGTGAAGTGCTGGGCCTGATTTTCCAGTCCTATTTGCATAAAGATGTGCTCTTCATCTGTAGCCATCATCTGGCAAAAACTGGTTCCCTGGATCTGAACTGCTGTGCTCCGCATGCAGCTGAAAGAGCACAGGAAACATGCAATTGCAGGCTAGCCTTTACATCCCCACAGCCCTTAAACGTTACGGCTGTAGCTGAAACAGTGAGTGGAGGAGGCAAACGGGTTCCTGTGGGTTTTCCCCAGTGCCTGGCCTTATGCAGGGAGATCTTCTCTTTGCTTGTCTTCACTGACACGGTGCAACCATCCTCCCCCCACTGACCAGCCACACTGTTAGCACTAAGGCACAGCAGGAGAGTCCCCTGCCAGGGTAGGATTTCCCAGTCTGTTTAATGATCACAGCAGCACACTAGGATTGCATTTTTGCATTTCACACTTATTTTCACTGAAATAAATAATCACAATTTACCACTGATAGTTAATACTAACTACTAATTAGACATTAACCATGGATGATCCTAGTCCACTGTATGTAATCAGCTATGTGACATCTTTTCCTGGCTTGGCGTTTAAATGGCAGCAGGGGACAAAGCACAGGAGCATCTAATGGCTTGCAGCATGTAAGGATGTGAGCGGTTGCAGGTCCAAGTCAAGCTGCACAATGAGGGAAGCCATATCTATCAAATGACCATTGTTCCTCCTTCTTCCTGCATCAGTGGGGAAGTCATCTTCACACCCCTCTTGGGCTAGGAAGGTATTGCAATTCTCAACTCTCCCTTGTAAGTTGAACAAAAATGTGTATTTCAAAGAAATCTATAGCAGCCTTGGCTAAGGGAGATCAATCAGGATTGTGATAAGCAGGTTTCCCTCTCTGACATGTCTCTTCACTGGCAAAGGGGTGCAGAGAAAGTGGGGAGGGAATGGAGGCAGTCTCCAGAACTCTCTCTTCTGCAAAATAATTAGTCTTCCCTTTGAAGGACCACACACTGCCCTGTTCCCATCAATGTGAACCACCTGGAAGATGCTGTGAGATGTGCTGCACGGCCACGTGCAGGACTCCAGGGCTGGAATGGGGCAAATCCTGCTCATTTCACTGTTCAGCCTGCTCTCCCCCCCGAGCACAGCAGATTTTCTGTATCTCATCAGAAACAGCAGTAATAGGTTAAACGCTTAATCTTTTAGGAAGGGATTAACGCACATACCTTAACGATATTTAGAAATTTTGAATCCTGACTGGCTGCAAATGGGTCACTTGACTGTGACCGCTTCATCCAATCAGGCATTTAATTGGCTTTGTGCGTTACATTAACGGGGGAGTATGTGTCGCTCAGAGCATCGATTAGCCGAGGGGACACAATGGGGGTATGTTCTGCAGAGATAACACCCCGCTCAGCTTTGCCTCTTGCTTTCAGGCCCTGCAAAGGGGATAAAGACAGATCCTTCCACCCGTGCCTTCTGCCATGAGTTCTCCCACTCCAGAATCAGGGCATCCATGTCTGGAAAAGTGTTTTCATCTCACAAATGAACGTTTGCCATTAGGGCTGTATAAAAGGTGAAAGATTGTCCTTCCACAGCTTTATGACGTTTCCTGGCTTCTTTAGACCCGGGAAGACATTGGTCTGTGAAGTGAGAGGTACTCAGCCATCCTGGAGATGGACCTGCCAATCTACACTGACTTCAGATGGGGCACAGCTCCTAGAGAGCTCTCGGACCCTGGCCACACTGGATTCTTTCCCATCATCCCCTTCATGTCTTAATTCCCTCTTCCTTACTGTGACTGCCCTTGTCTCCAAGACATTTCTGTCCTGAATACATTCCTTTGCCACTTTCTCTGCATTTTTTTGTAGTTTTGTGACCCTGGGAACAGCAGGCGAGACTCTGCTGGTACAGAGATAGGCTGTGCCTGTCTGCTGGTTCAGCTAAGGGGAGTGGGGGTGGGTCAGTCGCTTTGGTGTGATGTGCCAGCTCAGGCAAGCTCTTTCCTTATTCATAAAAAGGAAAGCAATTTTCTGTTAGATGTGTGTTGATGACAAGCGCAAATGCTACTGATGAAACTCGAACACTGTATTACTGACAGGCAGAGAGTGAGTCTGTGCTGCGATCCAGCCCTCAGAAATGCAGCCTGAAGTCACCCTGGGCTTGTCCCTGTTCCCCCGGGGAACCTGGCATAATTAAGAAAATATTTGCTAAAACCAAAAAGATAACAACCATTTCACTCATTACGCTGCAGGTCTGTGTGCAAAGCTTACCCAGTAAACGCTGCTGAGATTTGCAGGTAAACAGGGCTGATGTCTGTGCTAAACTGGTCTTGATTTGGGGTTGGGATATGAAGAATGTCATGGTACCCTTCAGCCCTGGTTCCTTTAGTCTGGCTCAGAGTTGGTGTTTGCCCCTGCCTACAGGCACCGATATATCTGCACCCTTGTACTGAACCCCCTCGGATCCCTCTTGCTGAGCAGGAGAAATGCCATCTTTCTCTCCTGCTGCCAAGTTTCTGCGGAGTAATATCCTTGCTGTAGCATTCTTTACGATGATTCACACTATTCTATTGAGAAAGCCTATTATATTCTAGAGATATTGGTTGTAAAGAGAAATTTCACAGATTGTGGCACAGGTTTCAACCCATTCAAAGCTGACAGGACGTTTCCATCAGGGAGGACAAATTTTTCTTCTTTATGACTATTCTTATTAAAAACAGAATTCCTCCTGCTCCTTCTGCTTCTCTAGCCCATAGAACATTTTTACCTTTCATTCTTTAAATTAAATGATTTGTGTCGGTACTAAAATCAGAATAGTTGTGGCAGACTTTTCTCTCCTGAAATAAACCACATTTCTGCTGATCTGAGTGAAAGTGGAATAGCAAATAACCATGTGAAGCAATTGTTAGCCAGGCAAACAAAACAAGCCAAAGCTCTCTGTTGGGCTATCGTTCATTTATATGGCCGGGAAAGATAAGAAAGACAGAGAAGATGTTTTGCAGTTTACAGAGTCCGGTCACAAGAGCTCAGACACAGCAAGCAAAGAAAGACGTTGTGAGCCAGCACAACAGGACACGCTCAAGGTCTTTGCACCATTACCACCTGACTGAGCTGGAGGGGAGCGTTGTGTGATGGAACCTACTGCAGAATAGCAAAACGGTCCTAGAAAACATCTCAAAATGTGGAAAAGTTTCTTGTTGGAGGGTTCAAACCCTTCCAGCTGTGTTTCCAATAGCTCTGGCAGGATAGTGTCACTGGCAGATGTCATACCAGCAGGACATTCTGAGCTTGTTCGACATGGGCTGGGGGGTGCTTGTTTTAATTCTGGTCCCCCCAACCTTTTCTGTCCCCTCCCTTTGTCTTCTGTTGCTCCTGTCATGCTGGAGAGTTCAACCTGCTCGCCCTGTGCCTCCGTACTGCTAAGGAAGAAGGGTTGCTGATGAACAAGTCAGAGTTACCTGTAATCCTTTAACTCCCTGTCCTTTACAGCCTACTATCAAGGCCATGTTATCAGCTAGATTTGCTCTTCTTAGTTTATTAAGCTTTCAAAGCCTTTAATCTTATTTCGTTTGGATCTGCATCTTTCACTGCATTTCTGAAATCAATTGGGACACAAAATTACAAGTATCACTTCCAGGATGTTGACGTGACTTGTACAGATGGAGGAAAGACACTCGGAAAGCCCAACGGCAGGTACAGAAATGCAAAAAGGATGTCCTGCCTCCACGCACACGTGTGTCCGTACGTAGCCGTTCCTGCAAGCAAACCTGCTTTTACGCTTTCCACGTTCCGCTTTAATAGCAGATTTCTTTCTAAAAGTAGATGTTAGAAATAAATTCACAAGCATGCAATAAATGGAGCCAATGGGAAAGACTGATCCTACTGCTATGGGCCAGCAAGGTCTTAAGGGAGACACTCCTGCAAAAAATGAAGGAAAAATGTTTTACAAGAAATTTCCACATGGCCTATAGAAAAGCAACGTGAAAAGCTCTTCTGCTTTTCTTTGTCTTTCACTGCTGCAAGCACACATAGCCTCCCAGCTCCTTGTTCCGTGGTGTACGCAGCTGCTGCGGACCCCTGTGTGCCAATCTACAGCTTCAACACTGATAAAATTTGCAACTGAAACCCCTATATTTACTTTCTCTCTAGACTGAACTGAGAAAGAGCCTCAGCTGCAGCCCTCGGTCACCACTGTGCTCCCGTGATGTTCAGGGCTGCCTGGCTGATTCCCAACGTGTTGATTCAGCGTTTGATTTCCTGCCAACTAGCTTTGCTTTTTAAGAAGATGCTCTTTGTCTGCTGTGCAAACACCATCAGAGCAGCCAAGACTTTCACTGAAAAAGGTCACGGGTCTTTTCTGGAGGAAAAACTTGCATTGATTTCCTGAGGTATTTTGGCCATGCGATGGTTGATGGCTTGAGTTCAGGGCAAAGTCACAATACTCTTATCCCTACAAGACATCACATAAGGATGACAATTTGAGTCCAGCTAGATGAAACAGCAGGAAGAAATTAAAAAGCCTCACATGCATAATTTAAAAATTTATCTATTTAAGTTTAGAACACAAGTATCTTTATTTTTGGTTCTTTCAAACAGTTTAAGTTTGGCAATACTTAATAACTCTGTTTAATAACTACTTTAATAACTCTACTTAATAACTAAATAACTCTGTTATGCTTGTTATTATTATTATTAATAATATTGTTGTATTGGCATTATTGGTATTATTATGATATATTATTATACACAGTCTTTCTATACAGTTGTGTTTGTCATGGGTGAAACAATGCCAGATCTAAAAAATTCTAACCCCAAGCTGAAGTGTGGTGAAACTATCAGCAGTGAGCAGATAATTTCCTTCTGTGCCAGCGCTTATTCAAGGTGGAGAAGATTTTGTGAGAAGAAAAATTATTAACCAATAAGCCTGCTTTTACCACAGTGACTGCATTTATAAATAAATATTAATGGTTGTAATAGCTGTTTAATTAAGTTTATCTGAAAATGCAGTTCACTGAGCCACTAGTTCACGTCCCCCTAACTGAGGGGCTCGTTCTGCTAGATGCCACGTCCTTGTCTCCTCTGAAGTCTGCATCTCACGTGCTAATACCCGCTGCATTCATGAAATCACATTTTTCTTCAGTAAGTGTTGTCAAGGAAACCTTCCTCGGGGCCTTGTGATCCACAGCTCTGTTCCCAGCGTCCCTGGCCGAACCACAGAGGTCAAGAGACTAATTGCACAGGAGGTCTCTGTTTGTCACTTTTTCTCTCCGACACGTTTGGTCACTCTGGCCATGGGATACAATAAGCCCCATTCTCTGCTCGGTTTGGTCTGTTTTCTCCCCAGAAGCTGCTGAAACCCCCTCTATTCACACAGACCCTAGAGGTCTCCAACAGCAGACCTCCTATCATTAAATCATTTAAGTTTCAGCAGCAAGCTGGTCACCGCGATGGCCTGGAAGACCAATGCCTGCCCAAAGCCCCCCTAGGCAGCTGGCAAAGGCACCATCACTGGCGTGAGCCCCACACCAGGTCACTGCCCTGCAGCAGAAGCTGACTGATCTGGGGTGTATGCTCCAGCAAACACAGCTTTCAGACTGCACCAGGCCATAGCTGAGGATCAGGACTTCTCTCACCCCAGTACCAACCTGCTGTGATTCAGCAAAACGTCCCTGCTGCAGCCCACAGCATCCTGCTGTTAAATAGCCCAGCGCTGAGTCCTCATCTCCTCCTTCCCCCTGGCCTGCTGCCTCCAGGCTCTGGATTCTCCCCTCCTGGTGTCACTTTGTGTGTTGGCAACGATGCTCTCAGGAGTGCCGCTGCTTTGCCCTTGATCCCTATGCTTTCTGCTGCCGATGCCTTTCAGAAACAACCTAGCTGTGAAGATATGTCATTATTCAGTCCCATGTACCCGAATGCTGCTTAGCATTCCTGGAAAGGCACAATCCTTGCTAAACACAAGGAATGAGGCTGGCTCTGAAGCAGTGCAGGAGCCTGTTTGTTTGTGCCTGGAGTGGAGGTTCTGCCTTTGTAAGGACTGAGCTTTCCTAGTACACCACGTACAGCCGCCGGCCTTGCGTGGCTGAAGACACGGGTTATGCACAAGCATTCACAGAATCACAGAATCAAGGAATGGTTTGGGTGGGAAGGGACCTTAAAGCCCACCCAGTCCCACCCCCTCCATGGGCAGGGACACCTTCCATAGCCCAGGTTGCTCCAAGCCTCATCCAGCCTGGCCTTGGACACTCCCAGGGATGGGGCA
>NW_010243488.1:16676-18008 GCF_000690775.1 Eurypyga helias | reverse complement strand
CAGAGCTGGAGGCAGAAGAGCAGGTGGGGTGTCACGAGAGCAGAGCAGAGGGGGAGAATCCCGTCCCTTACGTGCTGGCCATGCAAACCTCTTAAACCATTTTTCTCTAAGTTCTGGGTTGGGCCATGTAGTGGGCGAAGCAGTGGGGGTATGAGGGGGCAGAAAGGCGCCGGCGTGTGAGGCAGTAGCTGTCAGTCCTTTTTCTAGCAGGACCCTGTACTCCACAATGACACATCCCGAGGTGCAGCACAAAGCCCTCTCCTGCTCCACAACACTCTAAATGAGGTGGTTAGCGGCACAGTTAATTAGCTGGCTCTTGCACGTGACGCTGCAGAGGAAAGACGAGGTTGCCCAGGACTGACTTTCTGAACGGTGGTCAGAATACAGCTCCCAGGAAAAAGACTCCTTCCTAGGAGGAACATCTCAGTAAAATTATTGCCCTGTACTGCCTAAACTTCTCCCAAATCGGGGTCAGTTACATGCCTGGGCAGGCTTGTGCTTTGCACATCCCACGCAGCCTCTGCCCGTTTGGTTTTCCCGGATCACCTCTCGCCTCGGGACTCAGACCTCAGGGATGCAGACAGGTCTGTGCAGCAGCATCACATACCCGAGCTGCTCTGCTCCCTGTTGCGTCTCCTGACAGCACCTAAGCATCACGTGCTGCCGTGATTGCTGATTGCCCAGATTAGCAATCAGGCTAAATTAATAAGCAGGTGCCTTTGTGATCCAGGCAAGAAAGAACTCTGATGGGAATGACAAACTTGTTTTATCTGTAACCTACATCCACACTCAAGCCGAAGTTTTCCAGACATAATTAAATTAATCTGTTGTGCCCACAATGCCCCCACACCCAGCTTTTTTCCCTTCCCTCAGCTTCATAGCTCAGCTTTGGCTCTCCAGCTCTGCACCAGAGAGAGGGCACTGGAATGAAGGGCATGTGACTGTATTTGCAACAGACATTAAATAACGAGTTTCTTCAACAAGTGCCTGCCATTTTTGGCAGCCAGATGCTCCATAATGCAGCCTTATCCCAGGCTCTGGCTCCACACTTGTTGCAGTCCTGGCTTTCCCTCATCTGCTGGAGGACCTGCAGTCTGTCTTAGCCCACCTCGTACTGATGATCATGGACAAGCATCCCTGCTGCTCCCCACAAACAGCATCCTGGCATGGCAGACACCTTCAGCACCGGGCTGGGGTACCTCCTCCCACCAGCAGCACAAATTTCCCTGTCGAGTAAGTATATTAAAGATGTGCCATTAACTCACCAGCCATTTCCCTCCGGGAAACCATTTATGAAGCCATCTAAACACCACAAAGGCTGCAAGGCAGAAC
>NW_010243488.1:419-16654 GCF_000690775.1 Eurypyga helias | reverse complement strand
TAATAGATTTATTTCCTACTAACAGGGCATTATATTCTGTGATCCCTGCCTCTGCTCAGCCAGGATGGCTATCCAAAGTTTGGGCCTGTTCACGTGACAGGGATGCAGGGGAAAAGCTAAAATGCTTAAAAATTAGCCATGGCTTTGTTTGGTGTAGGAAATATCCCCTATCCCCTCTGGACCTGCCACATTAAGCATGGTCTGCTTAGCTGAAAGAGCCAGCTCTGCTGCTGGAGGGAGCGAGCAAACGCACTGACAGCACCTGAGCAGAGGCACAAGGCTGTACTGAATCACTGTTTGGGCCAGCACTGCCCAGCCTGTCCGATGCAGCTCTCTGGAGTCTCCTGGATATGGGAGCAGCAGTTTGGGAACAGCTCAGAGATCCTCAGGAGCTCTCAAGAGCAGTAGAAAGACTTAAAAGTCATTCAGGGGTTGGACCAAGACTCGGGGTGTATCAAGCCCGTGAGATACCAGCTGGACTCGCCCAGTTTAGACAAAATGATGGCTACCTTTGCTATTTTATAGGCACTTATTGCAAACTGCAATTTTATTTTGCCTCTGGTTACCCTGAAGCTGAATTATGACCTTAAATATACTACTGGCAGTTTCCCAAAGGAGGAAGGAACTCCTTCTTCAGGCTCAACAAGCCAAGCTCAGTTTTTCCTCTGTCCTGTCCTCGCACAGCCCAAGAAAGCTTCGCTGCGTCTGAGTGACACTGAGACCATCCCCTGCCTTTAGCTTTATGAACGAGTGTTGACATTTGGTGTCCCCTGCAAGTCTAACCCATGGCTGGCACCTGCAGCACTTTCTCCTCAGAAGTAGTGAGTGCACCGAGTTACAAAAAAGCCTCTCCAACGGCAAAACACCTGCAGAAAGTCACCTGAAGCTGTTTTTCCTCATCCAGGGGAAGCCCAGGATGAGAGTTTCCTGGTGCCTACGTGGCATGGCCAGCAAAGCCCCACTTTCTGCATAGCCCTGAACTCAGTGGCGTGTGGCTAACTGGACTCCGTGTCACTGGCCTTTTGTGGAAACCCTCCTAGGATTTGCCAGACAAAGCTCCTCTCTCTCCCCTTTGCTTGAGGGTCCCTCTCCCTCCGCCCCGTCCTGCTCCGGCTGGCTCAGCGGCCGCTCTCCCCCAGCTCCAGGCTGCACATGGCACTGGGAGCTCCAGCAGCTGATCCCCTTAATTAGGTCACAACTAGAACACGCGTAAAACACTTGCACCAGCCAGATCCTCTGAAGGAAAAACATGCAAGCTCTGCCACTGGAGTAAAATCTTGAGGGAGGAAGGGTGCCAAAGCTGAAATAACTCTTCCAAACTTTGTTGGTAGGAACCCTGGTTCAGTTTCAGCTCAACAGCTGGGTCCCTGCTCCCTGACACTGTAGCTAAGTGGTAGTGTTGCTTTAATTTCCTCTTGCTCCTGCTGCAACGCCAGATTGCTTGGATATTCGTAAACAGAAGGAGTTTAATGAAAATTATAATTAGAGCCCCGCGGTGCTCTTGCAGGTCGCCTTTACACTGGGCTGCCTATTTCCATTACAAATCAGGCTGGTGTCACTGCGGAGTCTGCAGGGAGAGGAGGGAATTCATTAAAAGGGAAGTGCAGGGTGGGTGAGAAATAGGGGAGAAAGAAAATGATATTGTTATTATTAATAATCTAGGAAATTGGGATCAGCCATGGTCTTTGTCTCAACTTTGCTCCTAGAAGGAACGCCCACTCGTAAGGGTCCTGCAGCAGGAGGGGAGAGAGCACAGCCACCCAGACGTTTCCGCTGGTAATTCCGGTACAAACGGACTCCTTCTCACAGGGCCGCTGTTTCTCACGGCACGCAGAGTGGCAATGAACGCTTGCTCTTCCCGACCAGGACACAGGGATGTGCTTCTGTGGGGAAGAGGGAAGCCCCCACGCAGTGCAGCGCTGGCACATCTGCTGACTGGAGGCACAGCGAGCATCCAGCTGCATCGCGTGCTGAAGGGCTCCGTAAAACCCGGGCTTGACGGAGCAGGAGAGAAGATCCCATGGGAACAACCCGGAGGCATCTGGGCAGTGCTGCACAGACACCCAGCTCAGCTTCCGCACACAGCAGCGCAAACCGGTGTTACCCCAAATACAGATCCATGCCCTGGGTTTGATTCTGCTGCTGCTGCTCCACCAACACCCTCGAGCACGGCTATTCACCGTCTGTTTTCCCATGTATATACTGGAATTAGAAATAATACCCTCATTTTACACAGAGGATGGCTGCAGACTTAGGCTGTATTTGTAAAAAGCTTCTTTAATATTTCATACTAATCACCCTGCATCAGCAGAAACCACATCGTCATTGCAATAGTGTTTTTACTGGATGCCTGCCTGCCCATAAAAAGAGGTGGCATTTTAGGTTGGGGACCTCCCCATGATGATCACAGTGCCAGCCCCTCTTCCCTTTCCCATCACTGTCACATTCTCAAAACAGAGGTAAATTCACCTTGCTCCCGTGCCTGCGTACCCCCAAACTCAGCCCTGTTGATGCTCCCACCCAGCAAAGGATGCCCAGTCAGTCCACCTGCCAGACCCCTACTGCTGCTCCTCTCCACCATTAATCTTAATTAATCATTAATCTCACCCTCCACAGCCGGAGGACATAACTTTAGTCTAATAAACAGCTGGGAAGTCAGCACAGAGCCCGCGAGCGACTACTGCAGAAGTGGTTGGGGTTACATATCCAAACCCACGCAGGAGACTTTCCCCTCTGCACGTCACGGCAACATGCAGAAAGTTTTCAGGCAAATTAGAAGCTGGAGGTATTTTAGGAGTTGGGCTGCAAGTGGGCCAAGTGGTTTGCTTGCATTTCATGCACGTTGTTGTCAGGATAAAACGAGCCATACTGCGATGGCTGAGTTTTAATCATGACTAGTAACACTCCTGGGTTTTATGCTTTGTCAAAAAAACAACCTAACATAAAAATGTGCTTATTTCAGTTAAAAAAAATAGGACAAGAGAAAAATATCCCTTGAAAAACTATAGTTGAAAAAACATGTAGCCATTCTTCAGCTGAAAAATAAGTATCAGTGAAATACGGAGCAACTCTCCCCTAATGAGTGTACCAGCAAACTTCCAGGCCTGTCATCAAAGCACTAAATGAGAAAGAACTGGGAAGAAAATAGTGGGTTTGGACATGAAAAACATTTAGCGGTCCAGCTTCTGGTTCCAGTAAAATGCTTTTGACAGGAAGGGTTTTAAATTGGAACAAACAGGAAAACAACTGTTTTGTTACAAATAGGGACTGTCAGAGGCTTTTGGGGTATTGCAGGAATTTTCCAATAACCACAATCCCCACAAACAACTTCCCTTCTACAGAGTAGCTAGAAAATTAATCAATCACTATTGACTTCCATCGTCTGATTGCTTCACTGGAAGAAAATCAGTCGTACTTAAATAATTGATTAATTACTTTAGTAATTGCAGGTAACAAATCTATCTTCCCTTGCCTCCCTCATGACACGTAAACGAGGGATATTTCAGTTTTTCAGCCACTTTGGAAGGCAAAACCCTTTCTGCGTGACCCAAGATGACTTTTGAGCTGCAACCCACATCTCAGGAGTCAGCGGTGCCCTCAGCACGGCCCCAGCAGTGCGGTCCCACCGCTCGCGGGGCTGAGGAAGGCTGGCCACCTCTTGGGTTCGCTCCGTGGCTGTAACCTCCCCCTGAGCTCCACAGGCTGGGAAGCAGGGACCCAGCTCTCTTTAATAAAATAATAAGAGCAAGAAGACAGAGGCACGTGAACTGCTCAAACAGATTAAACAAGTAAATACCGCAGGGCGGAGATGATGAAAAGTTTAGGCACACATCTGAGGCTGAGGTTCAGCCTCTCTCTCAGGGGTTGGTGAAGCGGCTTGGGAAGCGCGATCTGCTCTGGGTAGTCATTAAAGGGTAGGAGAACATCTCTGCTACAAACCAGAGTGCTGGAAGTTTTGGGGTGGAGAGTCTCGGGTTCACAGCCTGAGAGTGATCCATGGTAGAAGTCACCAAGCCCGTGTTTTTCTCATCCTCACCGTCCCCTGCACTGCTGTGTTTCCCTGCTATACTTGGGAGGAGTTCAATGAAACAAAAGATTCTCATCAGGGATTTATTAGCAAAAGAGTATCATGCTAAACAGGAAAAAAAGCTAAGGTTTAACGAGTTCTCCCGTGTATTAATGGCATTGACCATACCCCTTTTTGTGTGGCATCCCCTTTGTTTCCGCTTTTCAGTCCAAGCAGATGATGAAATGAGACCCATGACATTCACTTTGATGGAGGCGAGCTGCTGGCTTTCCAGCAGTGTAAATAAGGAATCAGTGCCTTTTAAAAAGCATTATTTTTAAAGGAAAGCCCTTTTGAGTGAGGGCTAGAATGGGATTATTTTCCACATGACCAAGCGTCAAAAGGAAAGCGGCAGCCCTGTCCATGCTCCTATCACCCTCCCCGAGTCACCCACCGGATAGATTTGTCACAAGGTCGAATAAGAGCAAGTCCTGAAGTTATTATCATTTTCTACTTGTCCTCCTTAATGCAGTTCCTGCCAGGATGAGTTTGCTGTGAGAAAGTGGAATGAAACCAGGCCTTTCAGTTTGCTGCTAAATGGGACTGGGGGGAGGAAGAATCTTCCTCATTATAAAGGGAAAATGTGCAACGCAGAGTTTTCATCGGATGCTGCCCAGCCTCCCAATTAGGATGGCTGAGACAAACAGCAGCATTCTTATATGTAACTGTTTATCCAGTGTCACTCAGCCATTGTTTATTTGATGAGCATAATTTATCTCTTCTCTTGTGCTACCCAATTTGTTTGCGTTTTCAGTCCAGTCGAGTCTCTCTGGTTTATTGTGTGCCTCTTGCGGCCTCCCACCAACCGACTCTCCAATTAAGCTTCCAAGAGTGTCGCACAATGGCCAGGCTCCTCCTGCCCTTCGGTTTTCGCATGACGTTTGCATCCCCTTCATTTCGGGGCTGCCTCTGCCCCTCCCCTGCTGACTCCCTGCTCCTCAATGGCTCATGATTTATTCAAAAGCTGAATTTCTCTTTTCCCTCTCTTTTTCCCCCTTACCCCTCTTCTTTTAAACCAGAGCCCAGTCAATAGACGCCACTTTGGCAGCTCTGGAGAACAAAATGCGTTGCAGCAAAGCTTTAGTGGTCATGTCTGCAGCGCACGGCTTTGGTGACCTTGCAAGGAGGGAACCCCGAACCCTCCTTCCCAAGGCAGCAGCTCAGACGTGGGGTACTCATGAACTCCTGTGTCTCCTCCCGCCACGAAAAGGGACAAAGACTTGCCCTCTGTTAGCATGTGTTCCCAAAGCTTCACGCACACGTGGCCCCATCTCCCTGCTGCTGTTAGCGCTCCCCTTGGAGGTGCGAGACGATTCCTCACCGCTGGAACAGCAGCATCTTTGGCTTGACCCTACTCCAAACTTCCCAAACAGGCTTTTTTCAAGTCTTTTGATCTTCTTGCTTGCGGGTCTGTTGCGAGGATTAGCTAAAATAGAAGAGTGCTAATCCACATCATGGAAATTCAAATCCTTGCCACCACATTAAGTCATTTTCAGGAAGTTTAATCTGGCAAGAGGCGAACTCCAGAACACTGACAGCAAGATCTGTTCATCGCCTCCACTGGCGTGACAACACCGCAGCAGTAAGAACAGCCTTATCCTCCTTATCGTAGCAGGCTCCAGACTATCACTATTTCTGATGGGATCCAGGAAAATCCCATTGAGCTCTCAGCCCTGGGTTACAGCTGAACAAGGGTTTTGCTGCTGCCTTCCCATTTAGTCTGCCAGGCCTGGGTTTCCAGGATTTCTGTTAGAAAATCTGTCCAGTGTCTCACCACCAAACACTGGAGCTCCATCTGAAACGCCCTTTGTTTGCAGGTTAGCGTCCAAAACGGGGAGTGAGGAACTTCACATGGCTATGGGAGCCACCACGAGGAAAAAAACTTGGCAGCCATAAAATCTGGGTTACGTCTCATGCAAGGAAAGCATCCTCTGGCTGAATGATCTGCAAAGGAGTTTACTGCCCTTCCACCTCCTGTCACCATGAGCTGCTTCAGAAATCCATCGTACTTTGAATGATTCACTCAAGCATCCATTCAGTCCCAGTTCATAGACTGCAGAGCCTTTATTACACAGCCGTATATTTAGCACTGGAATAGTTGTGAGCAGTTGTAACAGCCCTGTCATCTAAGGAATAAAACAAAGAGCCATTATTCATCAAAAGGGAGACACAGCCTTTATTGTCTGAAGCCACGGCAGAGTTTTTATATCACCCTATCTATTCTTTCAGGCTGTCACACAACTCAGTTTTAAGCTGTTTCAGTGGCAGCCCTGGCAGCCTGGACGCTTCTGGAGCTTCTCAGAGCTAACTTTCCCAGCTCGTGTTGTTCTAAGCTGACAGCAGAACCGATCCTGAGCACACTGAGTAGGGCCAGTGACCTAAAAGCAGGATAGTTAGCCTTTCTGGAAAAGCTTGAGGCAGACGTTAGTCTCTGGCTAGGTCAGGTACAAAAGCCATGGAGGGTTATTGAAAGACACGAGGATGTGCGGCTGCAGCGAGCAATGGATGAAGGTGCATTTTGGGCACTGATTACATCCAGAAGATCCGGGTTTGGGCTCTGCACTGACAGTAGAGCTTTGCATGGGATCCAAGAACACACGGAGGTGTGTGCACCAGCTGTCCTGATCTCACACTGGCGTGGATCATGCAGCGTCCCCCGTACAGTGTCACGGTTTGCTTGGTGGGTGTACATCCACCACGGAGCTGTAGGAACCAGCTGGTTCTCTGGATCTAAACACCTGGGGATTAATACCTTGAGATGTAGGCATGAACCACCCCCTACCCTGCCCAGCAGCTGCCTGACTTCCTCTGCATCTCTGGGAAAAGCAAGTGAGATTTTGGGCCAGAAAATCTCTTCTCACATCCAGGTCTATGTTGCAAATGAGCCCATTAAATGTACACAAGGCAGCACCATTTGCAGAACCAACTACCACCTCCTCAGGCTTCTGAGAGCATTTGAGAATCTGCCTAGTCAGCACAAAGGCAGGAGAAAGGGCAGGCAGAGCAGACACCTCCGAGAAGGTGCAGGGGCTCTGCCAGCTGTTTGCGCAGCGACGCAGACCCTCCTTCCCCTGAATGCCTCCTCTCAGAATAATGAGATGGGAAACTTCAAGACCCAGAATCCTAAAAAGCAGCAGAGATTTGAAAAAGAATTGCCTTTTCCCAGCTTTGTAATTTGTTTTAAGGCTGGCAATCGCATCTCCAAACCCCCATGCCCCCACTTTTCTCCACATGCTCGGAAAGCAAAGGGCACGTAACAGACTGTGAACTCCCATCACACTTCTCCCAGCACCCGCTCTCCTCCCTGCCGAACAGCCAGCAATCTCCCAGGCTAATTAGCCAAACTGTATTCTCCACATATTTAGCATTTCTGAGTAATTAGGATAATCAGATTTTTCCCCTAATTCTGTACATATACAATATAAGCAGGTGTATTGCCTTTCCCACAATGATATCACAAAAAGCACGTTGTCTGCCGGAGCCAGGGAAGCCAGCCGCCTGTCAGAGCCCATTCTCATCTCGCACACGGAGACCTGCTGCTAACGGATTACGAGTAGCCATGGGAAATTAGGAACTGGGTTTGATTTGGCTAAGGAGCCTGCAGTTCGCATATTCATGCAAGCTATCTAAACGCACAGTCTTCAAATCTGGCCAGAGATCCGGATGTTCTCGTCACCGTCCTCGGGGAATGAGCCGCAGGAGCAGCTCTTCTGCGCTGCAGATGAATAGGAGGTGTTTGGTCCAGACCTCAAAGGTGTTTTGGGTTCTGGGGAGGTACAATAGCCTGCTCAGGACACAGGTCTTGGTCATTCTCCACAAGGTTCATCAGCCTGTGGAGCTAGACCTTATCTCTGTGAACCTGAGAGCTAGTAAACACATTCTTGTGGTCTCTGCTGCTTTCAAGGCCTCTAAATGGAGGTCAAAGCTAGTCAGGCCAGGCCAGCTCTTTCTTGTCCTGCTGAGGTAGGTCTTTGGTTCAGGAGGAGTTTTTCCTCCAGTCAGCTTCTCTCAATAATTCCTTCTCAGGGAAGCAGAAAAGTTTTCTGAAGTGCTCATGACTAGCACTGGCATGTGGTGCTTCCACACCATGGAGTATCAAGTGTCCAGCATCTCTGAAAGGAGTAAAGGATGCTCCCAAGCCCCACAGCAGGAGTTGGGCACTCCTGGGCATCTGGACCATAGCAGAAATATTAAGCAAAGACGCTGCCACACACCCTCCACAAAAAGACCATCGATCTGCTGAGCTTCACGTAGGGGCAAAGTTTGCTCGTAGACCTGAGAGTACACCCTGGTAGTGAGATGGAGCTCTGGTTACTACAGAGGTATTTTTCAGGTGGAGCTGAAGATAGACAGTGACCAACTGTTAATTGTGCTGAGGCTGTTTATCTGTGATGGATGAACACACCATACAGAGCAATCCATGCAAGGTTACACTCAATATTTTCTAAGTTCTGTGTAGGTAATAAAATGCTCCATCCCCTTCTTTAGTGTCCTCTATCTCACCTTCCCTGTTTACAGATGAACCATGTCCAGACAACAGCACTTGGAAGACATAATTGAGCACCAGATGCTTTAATGGGTCCAAGGCTGTTGTCAGGGTCACCAGACACAGGCCAGGCCCCTGTTCCCCAGAGAGGGGTCACAGGAGGCACCTTCCCAGGCTTTGTATATTCGCTGTAACTGTGTGTTCTGGTGAGCAGCAGGATTCAGGGGTTAGTAAGTGTGCTTAGCTCTTCGGGAGAGGCGTAACCCAACTCTCTCAGTGATACTCAATTCTTGTTCTGTCATTCCTTTGACCAGGTGACGGGTTGCCCAAGTGCTCACTAATGAAGGAGAAAGTCTGTCCTGTATCACTCGGACATACCTTCCTCAGGTCAGCGACGTCCCAGGTCACTCGGGGATGGCACAATGACAGGGAAGGACTTGGAGAACTGTGCTGAGAAAACAGATCCTGTTGCAGAGCAGTGTCCTACAGCTGGGAGATGGAGCTCATGGGCAGCTCTGTGGGGTGTGGGATGGAGCGAGCTGGCATGAGGAGCGCTGGCTCACCCTGCTCCGGGCATCCCATCTCCAGGGATCTTCTCGTGGGATCCTCAGCTGCATTCTTGTCTCCTCCAAGGGCAGGGCAATGGGGAACAATTCTGCGTGGTGAGGGGCTGCCCCAAAGCGCAGACAGGACACGAAGGCCGGATCCAACACACACTCAGCCCTCCCACCCCGGCGGGCTGCCTCCTGCCGTAATGGAGCGGCAACCTGTGCTCCCACACTTCCGAAAATTAGGGCCTGGGCAGACATCTGCATGTTTGCTCCACCGGTGCAGAAAAAATATGATGCTGGCCATGGTCTTCTAGAGTTTTGAGCATTGGATGAAAAAAAATGAGGAAAAACAAAAAAAGAAGGAAGAAAGGAGATATTTTGCTGTCCTGAGAGAGCCTGGAGAGCAGGTGGGAAGCTGCCTGCAGGGCTGGCCAGTCGCTGAAAGGTGGCGAAGGAAGCTGGCACAGTAACGCCTGACGTCTGCCTTCTCCGAGCAGGTGACGAAGACAAGCTGTTGCCTTGATTCCCACAGTATATTTTCATTAAGCCGTGGCAGATGGCAGCGGAGGTCACCGCTTCCACACCACCAGCCCTTCAGCTGCAAGGTGTCGGGGAATCTTGACATCTCAATTACTAAATCTAGATTCACCCAAACAACATCCAGGATGAAGGGGGATCAGAAAAGCCACACTCTCCTAATTTCCATGAATCCTCACCTTTGAGAGAAAATCTGGGACGGACACTTCCCTGATAAACAACATATTTGTGTCTAACATCCTGACACAGGAGCAGCTGTGCTGAGAACAAGCCCCAGACACCAGGAAAATGGCAATTAAGTCCTTGTGGAAACGAGACCAAAAAGCATCCCTTGGAAGAGAATTTGATGTGAATGAGCTAAGCAACGTGGAGGGAGGATCCACTGATCTTGCCCCAGCAGAGAACTGCAGCTCACTCCTCTCCAGCCTGCGAAACCTTGGAGGATAAAGCAAAATAAAACTTCTGTTCTTCACTCCACAAGGACTTTCAGATGTGGACCCAGGGGTCAGCCAACCCTGGGAGAAGCCAGAGCTTCAGCAATGACTTCTCCAAGCTGTAGGTGAGACACAAATCCGACACGCTGGTGAGAAGCAGCACCTTTGTTGAATCCCCATCGCAAAGATTACTAGTGGGTATTTCAATCATTTCCCTGTTTCTCATCCCTACTAATACTACCTACTCTCCTAGTATTACTCTACTGCTACTGATTCCCTACTTTCTACTACTATTAACCCTACTATTATCCCTGGCAAGAAGATGAACTAAGATTCTGCCCCTTAACAGGACGCAATAAACAAGTGGAACCGGAGCCACCTATTCTCATTCTGAAATCCCATGAACTCCAGGGCAATATTATGGTTGTGGAATGATTATGAAATATCTCAGATTGGCGGTTCTGCAGGGTGTTTATTCACTGAGTTTCCTACAACAACAAAAATACCAAAATCTGTTGGCCTACGAGCAGATGAGTCAACTCAGGAAGGCACTGCCCTGCAGCAACACCCAGGGCTGTGCTTTCTCTTTGGGGTTCCCTTAAACCTAACCCCAGCACGGGCTGGGGGAGACACGAGGGTTTCAGAGATATTTGGAAGATGAAAACTTCCAGAGTGCACAATTCCAAAGGAAAAAAACAACACCAAACCAACTTATTTTTAGTGAGACTTTTCAACTTTTTCAGAGGAGCTTGAAAACACTTCTGAAAAAATGAAAGTATTTGGGGTTTGGCACAATAAACCCCGCATCATTTTCAGCAAACATTGCTAAATGCCAGACTATTTTCATTTTTTTGCCCAGAAATGTCCTTTTTTTCCCCCGCCTCATGTTCTGAAGACAAGGAATGGGAGAAGAACGCGCTGCTTTTGAGATGAAAGTTGCCATTGTGTTGAAAACCCTTTCTACCCAACTCAAACACAGAGACACAACCTGTGCAGTGAGGTGCGCTCCTCGCCTACTGCAGCAGCCCTGGAGGAGTGGGGACACAGGGAATGCAGCAAGCCTAAGGACATTCATTCACAGATTCTCTCTGGGGTGATTTTTAGCAAGAAAGGACGGTTCAGTTCTACTGACCTCGAACCCAACGTGTTGTTAACGGGGAAAGGGAATGCTACAGCTGGGGCACTCACTGCTCGCTCGATCCTATGCGTTTCGTTAAGTGCTCGAAAAGCAATGGGCTATTCCAGGGTTTTCCTGGAGGAAAAGCAATCACAATCTGGCCTTTGTTATCCAGTTTATTCTCCAAGAGTTCCTACTTGAGGGCCCCTGGAGCAGATTCTTGGAAGAGCTCCATTTTGCACCCCAGCCAAAATTATCCGAGTTTCCGTATATTATTAGCACACAATGGAGCAACGTCAGCTCAGGGCTGGCAGGCGCAGCACACCCTTAACCCCACATCTGACGGGGGGAGAGGTTCCCCATTGAGGGAGAACCGGCTCCTTCTCTTTTTGCATGGCGCTGGTGCTCGGAGAGAGGAAAAAGGGAAGGCAAAGCAGCGGAGAGTGGCCAGGCAAACACACTGCGTCAGCCAAAATACAGCCCCGGTTCTCCAAGAAGAGGCGACTTGAATACCACCCTGCCCTCAGCTGCTCTTTGGCTTGGCCTTCACCAAATTTCATTCCCAGCCTGAAAGCGCTGGATGGGTTTGGTTAGAGGGACACAAAGAAACGTGGTTCCTGTGAGTCATTTGCAATCCCCGCCACTGCTGCGGGCAGCGCGGATGTGGGCTGCGGGACGAGGCACGACGCGCAACGGGGCACGTCTGAAACGCGTGCCCTCGGCCCCTCTGCCCGTGCCCTGCTCAGAAGCTTCTGGGCTTGGACCGCTGTGCCACAGCCGCACCGACTGCAGCTGCTCAGGAAAAAAGGGGAAAAAAAAGAAAATTCTCATGCAAGAATTCAACTTTTTGTAAGAAAACCTCCACAGCTCCAGAATTAAAAATGTTTGCCAGCGCAGCAAACATTTGCCAGCAGATTTTTGATTTTTCGCCAAAATATTCTGGCCAAAACTTGGGAGCAAAACTCAGAATTGTCTGTGGAAAGAAGATACTTCTCATGAAAATATTCATTTAGTCAAATCCCCAGGTTTCGACTGAAAGTCAGCTTCAGTGGAAAATGCTGACGAGCTCTATTATTGGCACAGCTTTAATTTTCCTTTGTCTGGAACAGACAGGGAGAAGACAGCATCTGTCAAACGCAGTCTTTAGACTTATGTTATTATTTAGCCGGGAGTATTGTTCAAGGACTCCAGGAGAGGTTCAAGCCCTCACGGTGCTAGGTGCTGCACACGCACGTGGAAGCTAGTCCCGTCCCTAGAGGGGTTATAATTTGAGCACAGAGCATGGAGGAGGTAAACAGCTGGGGAGAGCACGAGGTAGTTTTGGAGGGGTCCCAAGCAGCGCGATGAGCAGAGGGACCCCGCGCTCCCCCCTTGCACCTGCTCTTGCCCCCAGCGCTTTGTGCTCGGCCGTACCACAGCTCTGAGCTCAGACCTCCCTCAGGAGACGCATCAAACCGCCCCAGCGCCGGAGGCAGCTGCAGAGGAGGGGAGAGATGGGTCCTGCTCTCCCCACCCTGCCTCCGGTTCAGAATGTCCCTGGGATGGAGAGGAACAAGCATGGAGAGTTGCCTCTGCAGCCCGCAGAGCCACAATCCTGCTCATTCCTTTCCTTGGATGGGGAGATGCTCTACCACCCTCCCTCCTCCAGCCCACGTGTGCCGATCCCATCGAGCCCACCTATTTTAACTCGGGCTTTGGGTTTTTTTGCCCAGATCCCGCCTTGCCATGCAATCCCACCTGCCACCCTCCCCTTCTGCCCCCACCCCCTGCGTGCTCTTCCGTGCTTTATGCCCCCACGCTCACGCAGCCGCTTCAGTTAGGAGAGCGCGGTTAGGGAGAAGGATCTGTGCTGGTTTCAAATAGTTTCCAGAACTGGTCAGCCCCTTCTGTAAGGGATTAAAAAGGCATCGCTGAGAAGGGAGTGAGGGAGAAAGAGAGCATGAGAAAATAAATAAATAAAGGTATATAGTTACTTTTGGTTAGTCTCAATACACAGTCCCATCCCAGGGCGCCTTGTTCTGCGCTCGTTTGAAGTATTAGTCACTTTTTCCATTAGAAGCTCTTATTCTAGGGGGATTTATAATGTATCTGTAAAATTGTCTCCAGGCTTTGCTTGGCATCTGAGCTCTCAATCCACGGACAGAATGTAAAGAAACTACAGTGGTTTGATTTATTGGGACAGGGCACGGGGAGGGAGGGAGTTTTTCCATGCTCAGTGGGAATGAATTCACGTAGTGCCTTCAGTGCACACTCACTTTGCTGCTCCAGAAAATGCACAGTTTGGGTGCAGCCTCACGCTGGCAAAGTGGAAAGGAGCAAATCAATTAGGGTGGTTTTTTTTACTATTTCCCTGCCTGAGATCCATCCCTCATTTGTGGTTTCTCACCACGACCCACCCAAGTCCATACTCCTGCTGGGTGCGACGGGGTCTCTCATGCCACTCGGGTTTGGAAATCCTGCCCTTGACAAGCCTTTTTCAACCCTAATGTCTGCACGGGGCATTTCTTCACCCTCTGCAGCAGCTCTTACAGACTCCTGATGTTCTCCCGGGGAGGCCTATGCCTCATTTAAGTTGTGCCCCTGTTTATTAATAGGCTGGGAGGGATAAACCAGGGCTGGCAAGCTGCTGTAGCACCTGAATGGCAGAGGTGTTTGGGCAAAGCGAGATCGGGGAGGTGACAGCACCTTTGGGATGCACAAACTCAGGGCTACAAACATCCCATCCCCTGACTGACGGTCCTCTCTGCCTCGGCTGAGGATAAGCTCAGCCCCAGGTTGGCCCTGGGCCAACCTTCACCCAAACTTCTGCTGAATTCGGGGTGGATGGGGAAGAAGGGGAGGATTAGGGACACCGACACACGCTCGGAATAGGGGAAGGGAGAACCAGAATCTTCTTGCCGCTTCCCTGCAGCACTGATCAGCAAAGCGAGAGCCTAGCGTGGCCATTCCAAGGAAACAATAACCTAAAATTGGAACGTGGCAAATTATTTATTCAAACTACAGCCTCCCTCCCCCCTTGATTAGCAAACCGCTGGGGAGCCAGCCCTGATTTTCCTCAGACAGACGCGTGCGGCTCTCCTCCTCCGTCTGCGCCACAAGCGCTCAGCCCACGGGGGGCTGAAGAGCTGGTTGGTATTCGCGTGGTGTAGCGGCTCCTTGAATTCACACCGTGTTCTGCCCTCCGACTGGATCACAAACTTTTTCCTTGGGAGCATACGCTGCAGTGACCAATATGTTTGTTTTCTGCCTTTTTTTTTTTCCCAGGGAAATATTTATATTGCAGTGCACAAACCCTTCTCCACGCACTCACTCGGCTACTTGCACCTAATAATGAAACGATCTCTGTGAAGCGTTGCGACCCCAATTCCTAATGTGATTATTTTGGGGGGTGTTTCCCTTCACTGTTTATAAAAAGCCCCGGTGAAGCCTTGAGGAAGGGACAGAGAACATGTGAACATTGGGGTGCGCTGCAAAACTCAAGTGGGGGATCCCCGTGCTGAAATCTTCCACAGACCCCAGAGGAGCCAGGATTTCGACCCTGGGACTTGGGTAGTGGGAGACATGGCACTCAGCAACGTACAGAGAAGGCTGTGAAGGGTTCAGAGTATCAAGTGAAGCAGAGCAGAGACACGAGAGGAACAAAGGAAGTTCACGTCATTATAATTTATTGATGATCTTGGCCTGATCACTCCAGTGTTTTGTCTTAACAGAACCCACCCCGAGCAGCACCGAGTCCTGCAAGTCACTTGGCCGTGCTGGTGTGGAAGTGGTGTGATGGTTTACAGACAAAGTGTGCTTAAAAAAGATGGAAAGTAATAATAAAAAAGCACCACGGTGGATCTCACCCTCACCCAAGCACTTGCTGGGAACCAGCCAGCATCTCCTGACCTCACCCCCATCGGAGCACGGCTCCAGGAATTCCCTCACCATAGTTCACATTTTTCCAGCTCTACCAGTTCACCCAGCAAGTGCCATGGGAAATCGCTACAGTCGAGGCATCCAAACTTGCTTAAGAATGAGCCAAACTGATTCTTTTCTTCAAGGAGGAGGGTCTTAAGGAAAATAAAATGCTGGGGGTTCTTTGTCCCTGTATCTTGGATACGAGAAAACTCCCACACTTGTCAGAAATCAGAACAGCACCAGCAGCTCAGGGCTTTTTCCCTTTCTTATTCTAGTTTTTTCCTCCCTCCAGAGTACACTTTAAAACAGGATGACACGGCCACAGGTTTAAGAGACAGCGAGTGTCCAGATGCCAATTTCTAACATAATACAGGGTACAGCTCCTTTCTCCTGTGATCATGGGTGAAAAATCAAAAGAAATAATCCAGGAGAGCAAATGCACTCCCCAGCCATTCCACCCGCTCATAAACATGCCCAGTGAGACGCTTTGTGCAAGAAACCCCCCAGCACCTCTCAGTTACCAGTCGAATCTTCCATCCGCACCTTCCGCCTGTGCCAGGCGGAGTTACCAGGGCTGCATTCGCCCCCCCAGCTCCCCTCCCGTTGGGGGCTGACGGGGCACCTTTCATAGCTAGCAGGTTCCCCTTTTTCCTCTCCCACCTCCAGGAAAACACCCTGCGCTCACAGCAAGCAACTCCAAAACAAAGAGTTCGAACCGGTCTCACCCCTTGGCACCATCTTCCTGGGCAACAGAACTTCGCGGGAAGCCTGCCCGTTCCTGCACGCTGCCGATGCTCCGAAATCCCGCCGATTTCGGAGAAGTAAATGAAATTAAGTGCGTGGATGCTGTCATTTCCTTTTTAAGGCTGGAGGAGCCCTGCAGCTCATTAGCTGTTGACAAGAAGGGGACCCTCCAGATCCAGGCTGGATGCACAGACACGGGGGGAACAACCAGACCTGTGTTTATCGTGACATGTACGCGGGTGTCAGGAGGACGAGGAACCGGTGCCCACCGGGAACGGCGCTCCCCGCACACCGGCAAGTTTATTCCTAAATAAATACACGTATAAGCACATTCCACCCCAGCACCTCATCCCGACGAGGTTTGAAATCGTTCCTTGCACGCCAACACAACATCCCCCCG
>NW_010243488.1:0-299 GCF_000690775.1 Eurypyga helias | reverse complement strand
AGCGATTCCTTTTAGTTGTATTTTATAAGCACAAACTTATGAATTAAGAACTTTTTTTTTTTTTTAAAACGTTTCCCTGAGTTTTAAGCATCAATAAATTCCCCCGCGCAGCAAAGTGTCCCGCAGCGCAGCCTGACACCCCTCCATCCTCCATCCTCCTCCGAGGCGAAGTTGAGGAGGGACCGGAGTATCTACCAGTCCCGGGGCAGCGGGCACCGAGGGAGCTTTTGTTCCCGTCCCGGCGAGCCGAACGCCCTGTTCTCCATCCCCCGAGAGCCCCCACTTACCAGCTGCAAGGT
>NW_010243487.1:19400-19615 GCF_000690775.1 Eurypyga helias | reverse complement strand
GCGGTAGGGCAGCTCCGGCAGAAAGGCCCCTTCACCCCGGCAGGAGCAGCTCCCGGTCCGTCACGCCTTTCCCTGACCTTTCCGCGTCACCCGGCACCGCCCGGACGCAGCTCTGTACGAGACCCCACCTGGCGTGCTGCATCCAGCTGTGGAGCCCTCAATATCAGAAGGATATTGACCACTTGGAGCGAGTCCAGAGGAGGCCACGAAGATGA
>NW_010243487.1:17998-19190 GCF_000690775.1 Eurypyga helias | reverse complement strand
CCAGAGAGAGTGGTGAGGCACTGGCACAGGTTGCCCAGAGAAGCTGTGGATGCTCCATCCCTGGGAGTGTTCAAGGCCAGGCTGGATTGAGGCTTTGAGCAACCTGGTCTAGTGGAAGGTGTCCCTGCCCATGGCAGGGGGGTTGGAACTGGACGATCTTCAAGGTCCCTTCCAACCCAAACCATTCTGTGATTCTATGACCGAGTCGTGACACCTTCCTTGAAATGATTTCCCCCTCCCAGCTGCTCCCCCGGCTCCGAGCAGCACGACATCACGATGGATGGCTTCAGGCTTCCAGTGCCGACGGTGAAGGATCAACCTGTGATCGATGGAACGAGGAGTTAGCCTGCTCACCGCCAAGCTCCAAACCTTTCCGCTTCCTTCGCTGTCGAGATCACAGGTTTGGGTTGGAAGGGACCTTACAGACCATCTAGTTCCAAACCCCAGCGCTTCCCTGTCCTGCACACTGGAGGTGACCCAAACCACCTCCCGCTCGCCATTCGCGTACATCACCGCCGTAGAAGGAGGGTAGCTGGGGGCTGTGTCCCCAACAGCCTCCGTCAGGCCTGTGTAACGCCCTTCCCCCCGACTTCACGGCACAGATTTCGTGAGCAGACCTGGGCAACAGCCAAGAAAAGAACCATCTGAGGCACGGTTACAAGTATAACCTCCAAAAATGTCTCCAAAAATTGAAATGAGCCGCATCAGTGCTCACACCTGGTTCCCCAACTGACTCGTCAGCGCAGGACGCGTATTTCCAGCTCTTCCACGACGTGTCGCAACGATGCACAACTGGTGTAACGTCTAACCCTCTACCTGGCGGTTTTGCTCGAGCACCGGGCTGGGCAGGAGCAAACGTTTTTTTTTGCTGCCATTACCGGCTCGCTTGAAACGCCCGGGGGCCTGTGTTGGGAGCACAGAGGGAGCAGTCATTGGGAACAGGAAGGGAAAACGTGTGCTGGCCCTGAGGCATCACTGCATGGCGTAATCTGCCTTCTCCTCCCTGCTGCCTTTGCCCGGTTCCTCCCGGCGCCTCCAGCCTGGGACAGCCCCCCGCCGGCTGTACCAGCACCCCCACAGTGGGGCTGTGGCTCCAAGGGGCTTCCTGGGCTTCAGCTCTGCCGCTCCGGGGCTGCACGCCACAAAACGTTGACCTTGGCGGAGGGACACTTCGGGTGATTCTCCCGAATGG
>NW_010243487.1:10115-17978 GCF_000690775.1 Eurypyga helias | reverse complement strand
GACAGGCACCTGGCGCTTCACCCACAGCAGCCGCCCCCCCTGGGGTGGGATGTGAGGGCGGGGACGTACTGTGCCAGCCGCAGCCCTCGCCTGGCTGGGTCCCACGAGGGCAAAGTCCCCCGGGCAGCGGGAGCTGTGAAAACGCAGGTGGCCAGGCCATAGCGCTGGGCATGTGCTCTGGGTCTCAAAGTTCAGATGGTCGGCTGAAACGAAAAGCTTTTAAATGCCTCGGGAATGCTTTGTGTTGGGGGGAGGGTCCCGAGCAAGCGGCTCTGCGTGGTGGTGCTACGTACACGCCCTGTCTGATCTCTGGGGCATTGGAGGTAGCTTGAGAATTTTCCAGCTCCGAGATCAGCCCGACGTACCCTTCTGTCAGGCTCTGAGCGCTGAAAATGCTCCTTCCAAGCTGCTTGCCAGGTTCGGTATCAGAAAGTCATTTATTTCCAAATTTTCTGATGGAAAAACATGACAGGCCGTGAAATAGTTACAGGATTTGTTCAATCATCTCCAGTGATACCGCCAGTGATCACAGAGACTTGGTTGGAGCAAACCCAGAGGAGGCCACGAAGATGCTCAGAGGGCTGGAGCACCTCTGCTATGGGGACAGGCTGCGAGAGTTGGGCTTGTTCAGCCTGGAGAAGAGAAGGCTCCGGGGAGACCTTATAGCACCTTCCAGTACCTGAAGGGGCTACAAGGAAGCTGGGGGGGACTTTTTACAAGGGCCTGTAGTGACAGGACAAGGGGTAACGGGTTTAAATTGGAAGTGGGGAGGTTAAGATTAGATATCAGGAAGAAATTTTTCCTGGAGAGGGTGGTGAGGCCCTGGCACAGGTTGCCCAGAGCAGCTGTGGATGCCCCATCCCTGGAAGTGCTCAAGGCCAGGCTGGATGAGGCTTTGAGCAACCTGGTCTAGTGGAAGGTGTCCCCGCCCATGGCAGGGGGGTTGGAACTAGATGGGCTTTAAGGTCCCTTCCAACCCAAACCATTCTGTGATTCTGTGAAATCAAGGCCACGCCTTTAAGCTCCATGCCTTTCCTCCTGCGTGTCCACCTACTGATCACATTACTTGCAGATCCTTTGAGCTGGGATCTTTCCAAACGAAGCCCTGTGCATAGCTGCAGAGCATTCATATGGCTCCTGCGTTCAGGTTCTCGTTTGAAGGCAGGTGTTAGCACACACTGATCGTTCTTTCACCATTTTTTTTCTGCAGACAGCTGAAACGCGACCATCCTGGTGCCGTAGTCCTTAGTACTGACGACTTCTTTATGGAGAATGGTGTGTACGTGTTTGAGCCCGACCTCCTAGAGGATGCACACAAATGGAACCAGAAGAGAGGTGACTGAAATTGATCCAGGGGTTTGGCAGAACAGTTTCTCTTTTCGGTCTGTCTGTGAAGTTAGCTCCCAAAATAAGGGCTCAAAGTGGTGCGATACGCTGAAATTCATGGAGTAGGGGTTGTAAGAATACATTCACCACCCTTGATTTTATTTCTTCTGACTTAGAAAAAATTGTACATGAAAAAAAATATGTTGGTGATTGATAGGTGTTATTTTAGAAAGTGAACCGGCGCCTGTGAGGTAGCACTGCTGAATCTTGGTGAAATAACAGCTCTGTGCGCCGCGGCCTTTGGACGGTAACTCCGTTGATATCCTGACTTGGAAGGGGTGTAACAGGGGGGAGGTAGCAATAGCCAGGAGGAAAACTTGCAAACCTCATCGCAAGTTTGAGAATGAACCACCACCGTGCTCTGAACTCATTTCTAGCACTGGAAAACGCTTTGAGATCACAGACATCTTTTTCAAGTAACAGGCAATTTCAGCTGCTGTAAGTGTGCTGCGATCCCCCCACGTAAGTTCTGCAGGAGGCTGAGATCTTACTACTGAGGATGGCTGGTGCCTGCATCACCTTGTCCAGGAGGGCACCCGCTGGCCACTGACCTCTGCTCGCCTTTGGCTGGTGGCCACAGAGCCAAGTCTGGTGGCAAACAAAGCGTGCTGGCCGTGGGCAAAGGACGGATGCTTTAGGGCTAGTAACACTTGGCTCAGTCCGTTGGTTAATACGCGTTGGCTTTACTTGAATGTGTTACATTACAGCGTACAAGGCCATGAAGAATGGGAAAAGCCCGATTATTATTGATAATACCAACATCCACGCTTGGGAAATGAAGCCGTATGTGATGATGGTAGCGAAAGCTCCGATTTACTGCTTTTATACACTGGGCTGCGACGTGTAAGAGGTGATCTGACTGAAACGGGTCTTAGCATGGCTAAAAAGAATGACTTCTGTTTTTCCTTAGTTCTCTGATGATAGTTAAGTATTGATATTGTGACGGAGTAGGGGAAGAGGTGCCAGCACAGTGCTTTATCTAGTCACCTATGTACCTCAGTGAAAGCAAAACCGCTTGAACAGATTAAGTGTCTTTGAACTTGCCCTGTAACTTCATGATGAGCTGGATGCCATCCCCTTCCCTAGTAGTGACACGGATTGCAATTTCCCAAACTATTTGATGGAAAATGTATCAAGATATGACTTACAGTTTGTGACTTGTGAAAAATACCTCGTAAAGAGACTCCGAAGCTGCATCGGTATCTCTTGTCAGGAGTCCTGGCAGTACTTCAGTAGGGTGGCGTACTGCCTGCTAACGCTACGCTCGTGCCTCTGCTCTTGGGTTACGGCCTTGTCATTTGAGAAATCTGGGTCTAAGTATGGCTTACGCGGAAGCACGGAAGAGGCATGAATTAATCGCGGTGCTGGAAAGCCCGGACGCGCCACTCCATGCAGAGGTGGTGAACGCATGCGGGTGGCTACGAAGGAGGTGAGAGCGCACAGCCAGAGGTGGAAGAGGTGTAAAAAAGCCAACAGAATTCTCTGCCTCCTTTCCCCCAAATCAAAACCCCAAAGCAATCAACAACTGTATTAGATATATATGCACTTATATTTATATGTACGCACACACATGAATGTGTTGCTTTACCTTGAAAAAGATTGAGACTTGCAGACAAAGCGGCTGGAAGCGGCATGGCTGGTAGACGTTGACCTCACGCTCCTGGCAGCTCAGGATTGGCTTGGCCAACTTGTGACTCTTGAGCCATCCGTGCCTCCCAGAGAGCTGAAGTGCTAGGATGCCGTTGCCATGGGCAATGGGGACCAGGGGCAGTGCGGAGGCAAATTTTGCTGGGAGACCCAAATCCTTTGATGTAGAAGGAAACAAACTCAGGACCAGCAGCTTGATGGGAGCCATAGTTATCTTCCTCTTTCTGGCTCCCGGTACATAGGGTACACGTCTCAGCCAGGTAAAGCCTCAGGGGGTCTGGCAGATTGGCTGCTCCTGAGCTCTAAACCTTCTGTCTGCTTCTTCAGGCACGCGAAAATAGATATGAAGTTATATTCCAAGAACCAGATACACCCTGGAAGTTCAATGTTCACGAACTGACGAGGTACGTGACAGCTTCTCGCATTATTGATGTGCTCTGAGACAGGTCAGCACTCCTCATATACCCTAACAGGTAACCTAGGAAATGACAACAGAGGGATTGTCATGGAAAATTGCTGTGACTCACTACCTGCTCTGCAGTAATTTCAGCCCCGAAAGAACCTGACAGTGCTGAAGCGAGTCAGGCAGTAGGAAAAGCAACACCCTCAAGCGTGTACTTACATTGCAGCTTCTTGGGGCAGGAACCCTGATTCTCATTCCATCTTTTGAGCAGCACCCTTCGGGTGCAAAACGTGCCTAAGCATTAGAGACAATGTTCAGACATCTGTTCTTAAAAAAAAGTAACCATAACGAATACTGTCTTGCAAGGGTGGGGTGCTACACTCTGTGGTCAAGAAACGGGGCTCTGGAGATCTTTCTGAATATCTTACCCTGCACACACAAAAGGGGTTCAATGAATGTATCGACTTTAGTAACGTGGCAGGATATAGAGGCAGCCACCTGTGGCTTTACAGAGGTTAGTTTGGCTAGTGGGTGCAGGGTTAATGGTTATAGCCCTAAAAAACCCCGTGCAAGCTGATTTTCTAGCCTTTAACCAACCAGCTGTAAACGACGCGACGGTGGCAAGTGCGCACCTTCTCCTAGATCCAGCAGCTAACACGTGCTAACCTGTCTGTTACTGCAGGCAGAGGGCAGGGGGAGTTAATTCCAACCGACTTATTTAGCAGCTGCTGCCTTACTGTCACCTTGATCCCACCAGGTAAAGCTGTGTTGGGCGATGCAGGATTTGCACACCGATGGTAGCTGAAAATACGGATGTAAAACAAACTTAGATTCTAGATGATGAATTGTGTCTAATAGAGCTAGGTGCCAAACCCAAAGATACTCAGAGTTTGCAAACTCTGAGAGAAGCAGAAATCCCTGGTGGTCTTTGGAAAAAGAATTCCCATGATTCTGTCCAGGTACTGCAGCCTTTTCTGGTCTATCCAGAAAGCCCAGCAGGTTGGAGCATCCTGTTCCACTCCCTCTCAGACTCACAGAATCTTTTAAGTTGGAGAAGACCTTTAAGATCATCAAGTCCAACCACTGACCCAGCACTGCCAAGCCCACCATAAACCATGTCCCTGAGCACCTTGTCCACACATCTCTTAAATACCCCCAGGGATGGTGACTCCACCACCTCCCTGAGCAGCCTGTTCCAATGCCTGACAGCATTTCCATGAAGAAGTTTTCCCTCATGTCCAATCTAAACCTCCCCTGGCACAACTTGAGGCCGTTTCCTCTTGTCCTGTCGCTTGTCACTTGGGAGAAGAGACCAACTGCCACCCCTCTGCACCCTCCTTTCATTTACAAGTCTGCCTTAGAGCATGAACCACATCAGGTATGACTTCTTCCTCACTTGCACTCAGACAAAGCAACAACAGGTTTGGACTGCTATACTAGTTGGTTGTTAGTCTGTGTCCAGGCTGTCTATGCTTCTGCAGCTTTATAAATCTTACCCTGAGGCTAACAAGCCCTTAGCACCAAACCCCATATAAAATAAGACACAGGTCTTCTCCATAGCTCTTTCCTACCTGGCCTACATTTCAAAGCATTTGTCTGACTTATGCCCCACAAAAATACTTGTGTTACATTTTTCAGCAGTCACAAAAATACTCTTAACAAGTAGGTGGAAGTGGAGAATAGTTTGGCAAAAAAAGGCTCAAAATGGATCAGCGGGGACATGCACTGTTATCCTGAACATATCAGGAACTTTAGCAAGCTTAAGATAACCTGCAATACCCGGGCAGCTAAATACTTGTATTTTCTGTTGTCTCTACAGAAGAAATACTCATCACGTCCCTCGAGAGAAGATACAGCGGATGAAAGACCAATACGAGCACCATGTCACCTTCCACAGTGTTCTCCAGTCGGAAGAGGCAAGCAGAGAGGAGAGAAGCTCCAGTGGACCAAATGCAGCACACGGCATGGGTGCCCATTCCACGCCTCCTCCAGCCTTCCCTAACAGAAGGCCTCACGTGGCACGTACACACAACACACCTTTTAACTGAAGAAGGGGATTCCTCAGTGTATTTTAATTAACAGGGTATAAAAGTCTCTAGTTTTACATTTTTCTAAACTGATTTTTATTCTTGTAATTTTCTACTACATTTCTAAATGACTTACTTCTTACATCTTTAAATGTCACTGGATTGTGACCTTACAGCTCTGCATGACTAACGCACTATGCTCAGTACAACTGTATTCTCTCTCATCCTTCCTTCTCCATGAAAATCCATTCAAGCTTACTGTGAAATTTACTGGCTGTGCCACATACTTTTGGGGTTTTCTTCTGCAATGTGCTCTGTCACTAATAGATAACAGTAAATATTCCTAAATTCTGTCTTTCTTCCAGCCATGTGGCCAACTTTCTCCTTGCATTTGTAATTTCCTGTCATTTTACTCACAGAATCATAAAACAGTTCGGGTTGGAAGGAACCTTAAAGACCATCTAGTTCCAACCCCCCTGCCATGGGCAGGGACACCTTCCACTAGACCAGGTTGCTCAAAGCCTCATCCAGCCTGGCCTGGAACACTTCCAGGGATGGGGCATCCACGGCTTCTTTGTATCTGGCTGTATAACCTTTTGTATCTTCCCACTCCACCTTCCCTACAGCATTACTGCCAGCTTTAAGAAAGGCAAAGGGAATGGTGAAGGTAGCTCTAGCAGGTTGTAGTTGCTGCTGTTCCCTAGCTACACCTCTGCAGTCTGGATTCATGCCAGCCTTACCTCTATCACAGCCAAACAGCTTCTCCAGCCTGGAGGTGAAACCCTTCAATACACCAAATTCAGCCCTTTATCTTGCCAAGACATAGGAATTCAACTGATCCTGAGGCGAGTCCATATACGCAGGGCTCCTAAAGGAAACAGCAGTGTTAGGCTGGTACTTGTTAACTTCTAAGTAGGAACATGGCTACAGGAGCAGCTCTCAATAGCTGAAGCACAAGGCTACCAAGCACCCAAACTAACTCATTAGGACAAAATAATGACTTAAGAAAGGGGAAAAAAAAGATGTTCCCTCAGGGGAGAAATCAATTCCTTTCACCACTAAGGGCCAAGAAGCCACTGCTGGATGAGTGAGGAAAGCAGCCATCCTGCAGTGATTTGACACACGTCGTTAAATAACTGCTGATTACGTCCTTACCGCAAAGCCTCAAACATTTTTGAAACTCGGTGTGTGATGGTAATTAAAAAAACACTCCACCCTCTTGTCATCAAAGCTTCAGTCACACTGATGTGACTCTGCGATACGCGTTCGCGTGAGAAACGGGTGATTACTCAACTTCAAATTATTCTGCAGATGAAATGTCATTTGGTGAATCTTTGGCTTTGCAACACAGCTTTATTAAATACAATCAGGATTTAATGTACAAAGTGTAAAAATAATTTCAATCTGAAATATATACAACACTGTACATGTACATTTAGCAGCGTTTTCGGGGGTTTCGTCTCTGTAGAACTCTGCGGGCTGGTAACGAGTCCTGGGGTTCCTTTGTGTCTTCTGGAAGAGCCTCAGCTACCCCAGAACTGCTTTTTGATGAGTTATTCCCCTCCCCAGTAGACCTGGAACTATTTCTGGGTAAAAGATCTTTGGATAAATGAGCGGCTGTGGTGCTGCTGTTTTCATTTACATAATCAATCTTCTTTTCTTCTGGTAAATTATTCATGAGTGCCTGTGTATTAATCATTGCAAGTTCTTCATCAGCAACCAGGTCATTCTCAGGAAGATGGACTGTTTCTCTCAGTTTCCTAGAGGGGGTGACACGACCAATATTCCAATTTGTTTCTTTTGACGAGTTGCCACGCTGTAAACCCAAGCTTCGTGGGGGCTGAAATGCTTTTTTTAAAGATGGGGAAATGACTGAAGAGATTGGTGTCAGCGGTGGAGGGGCAGGGATGCAACTGAGGAAGTCCATGGCTTTTCTCTTTTTGCTGTTTCTGGGGTGGTCTTCAGTTGTTGGAGCAGATGAAGGCGTTTTTGATGACCCTTGTGCAACAGGTTTCATGTTTGGTGTGCTAGTTGACAAGGGGCTCAGGTGCTTTATCTCAATTTTAGAAGAGATCTAGTTAAAGAGAGATAAGTTATGTTGAATAGAATGACCTATTTCATTAGCTTCCTCAATTACTTCCCCAAAAAAGGGGAGGAAAAACCCCACTGATCTAAAAATGCTATGTCATGATTTGTGTCCAATTTAACTTGATTTTTGGTATCTTCTGATGGTGACTAATATTATTCTTTCAAGTACCAATGCTTGATAAATCTCTGTGTACATGCACGTTAAGACAGCGTATTTACATTCTGTTCGAGATCTGAGCTACACGTATGGGAATTTTTTGGTGCCAGATGGTAAGAAATCAAAGCACTCGGATCTTCTTCACTGGATAAGCC
>NW_010243487.1:6408-10081 GCF_000690775.1 Eurypyga helias | reverse complement strand
AAGAAAAAAGGGATAGAATGTAGACCAAAAGACTTGAACGACACAAGATAGGCCTTACACAGCACATCGTTCACACAGACTCAGCTGGAGAACACCTTTAACGGCTCATTTGTTTTAACTTGGTTAATATATTTAATAAAAGGAGGTAAGCAAAACCTGCAGAATTAAATATCAGCACTCTCTAAAATGGCAAAGAATGCCTTAAGCTTGAATTTAGCCTCCAGGCACTGATCTCCCATTAAGGCATTTCCACCTCCCTCACAACTAGTGGCAGGAAAAATGTTCCAACAGCAGTCCATACACCACATCAGGAACAACTTGCCACCAGCAGCCCTTGTGGGAAACTTCAGTGCCATTTAACTCACTTTTTTGTCAAGATTGCTATAAAATGTAAACATTTACACGGTGATACCGCTTCCCCTTTTAAATCCTGAACAACGTATCTAGGATAAAAGACCAGGAGGTAAATTCTCTAAGGAAGGGTTGAACTGCAAGAATGCTGTCAGAGATCAAGATTTGTCCTTTCAGTGACATCCCTCTGTCAGATAATCTTCACAGTGGGACCAAGAAAGCAGTAAGTCATCTGTAGGAAAGGATGACTCATTTTACTCATACAAAATTCAGACTATTTTAAGTATGCTGTGAGAACACAGGCCACAAGGGGAGGTTTTCATGTGCTGCTCAGAGGAAGAACAGTCTCAGAGTTCCGCCTGGGGAATAATCCTAACCCCACGCACAGAGGAAGCTCCCAGTCGGCTTGCATTGCCCTGGAGAGGAGGGGGAAGACTGAATTGAAACCGTTCACCACAACTCTCCATAAAAATATATCCTCGATGTACGTACTGTCAGTGTAAACACAATGCTAATTACCAGCAGCTTACCGAACTTTTATCCTCTGCATGAAGATCTGCGCTGCAGGAAGGAGAGAGGCATTCCAAGCCACATCTTTTAGTTGAGCTGGAGGTAAGCGAGAGATTTCTTTGTAGCAAACTCATCAATTTACTTTCTGCATCAGAGCAGAAGGAGGCCACGTTCTAGGAAGGAGAACAGATTAACAGTGCAGAGTAGTTATTTTTCAAATTAAGTACTATCTGCTCACAAACAAAGTAGTTTGGACTTTGTTTTCTCATCATAACCTCACTAAAAGTTTATTTTACATCAAACCAACCATTTAGAGTGCTGGACTTTCTGCAGAGGGAAACATCATACCTTCCTTTTGTGCAAACAAGAAACGAAACCCTTTTGTATTTAAACTTATTTTTCAGTAACAAGTAAGAATGCTCCACCAAGACACGCTATTTAGCACAGCTAGAAAATGGAAATAATAAATGAAAACAGCAGTCCAATACTGAACATGTTCAACTGCGCAAGACCATAAATTTCAACTTTTAAAGGCTAGAGCCCAGCTGTCCATGACAGGTTCCCTGTTGACAGGTCCTGTATTTCTGTGCTAGCCAGAGAAGATTCTGTGGCACATCCTACCGACAGCATTGGTTGAACTGAATTTAAACAAACAAACAGGACACTCAGTAGGCGATACAGACTCTTCCAGGACAAGTGCATTAACACCTTACTCCACCTCCCAGAAAATCTTCTCAAATTCAACAGCATGTGCATTGCTGATATTTAAAGATTTATTTGTACCAACAGACTTTTTGGTGAAGAATCTAACAAAGCAATAACTGAAATTAATCACTAAACTAAAAATCTACAGGTTTACCTCTATCGCACTTCTCAGCTCGTTAACCTTCTCCTGAAGGTAGCTTTCCTTTGGACTGGCTGAGAAGACAGAGAGGTCTCCAGCCAACAGGACAGGAATTTCAGACCTGAATTCAGATTGCCACTGGAGGTTGCTTGCAGAAATGAACGAGCAGCGGACAACTATATCTTCAATAGCAAAATGTCTAAGATCTGTCCAGATCTTTACTGCCACCAAATGATAGCTTTCGTCCGATAAGTACACCAGAGTACTGAAACCTAAAAGCAAGGAAAAGTCATAATTAAACCTTCAACCTTTAAGTAAAGGTTGATTTCAGAAATTTTTATCTATAAAAAAAGCCATCTTGAAAGAAAACTGATAAATATAACAGCAGCCTATCTGCAGGGTAACAGATGCATGATGCTTCATTCATATTCTACATTATCTCCCTACAACTCAAAGTCTGCGTTCCAGTGATTTTAAAAAAAAAAAAAGTACTCCTGCTATGGTGCTTTTCACCTTCTGTTTGGCAGATTATCCAGCTGTTCCTACCCATTAGCTCCAGTGCCTGGGTTCTGCTCATTCCACGACACTAGGTAAGAGGGAGCTCACATACATGCACGATGCTACTTCAGCAGATACTGACCACAGCTGTGAGAACTTACATCCACCATTTATGGAAATGACTAAGTAAAACTTCTCGTGAGCTTTGATCCTCTGTTGCTACATTCTTCCTGAGCTAATAAGCAAAGACAGTTTTTCTTAGGAAAACAGAGCTATCTGCCAGCATACCACAGTGATGGGCTGTATTAGGCGGCTCTCCTAGGCCTGAGATACAGGTGCAACACCAACTTTGACTTTTGAAATAAAAAAATTGAGTGCTTAGTCAATGGGAGGACATGAATGTGATCCACAACATACCTGTTCTGCTAACAGAAACTACAACTCCAACTAAATCAACCTCAGCACATGGTGGCTGAAAAGAAGGATCTGACAAACTGGTGAATTTTAGAGCTTTTCTTGGAAAGAAAACCTGTACCAGCATTTCTTGAGACACCTGAAGAAACACAAAGTTTTTGAGTTTTTACTTATACAGACTGTTGTGTTTTAATGATACATCTTTATGCACTTAAAGCACTTACTGGTAGTTGTAGATACTGAGTTTTCTTTGTTGCTGTTAGTTGTATTTTAGCTGAGTCTGATCTTCCTTTGGAGTGTGATGCTGACAGCTGGTAGATTCTGTACCGACTGCCTTCCTTTAGCAGCGAACAAACATCTAGCAGTGGGCGCCAGATACTCAGTATCGCTCCTAACAGTATCAGATTAAGAGATATTAGCTGTGTGATGATTTGACTGCTTCTACACAATAGAAATCCACAACACTCCCTCCCACCCAAAAGCCCTAAACCAAAACCCAAGCAGAACTGGAAATATTAACATGAAAGCTAGAATGCTGCTGGGAAGCTCTTCAAATCTACCTGCTCTGTTGGCCAGTTACCATGTCTAGATAAAAGATACAACTTTCCAAGTACTAACCTTTATGCTTTTCTTGCTTTCTGTAGTCTACCACACATAATTTCCATACAGCAGACACATCTCTCTTGGAACAACCGTTTTCTTCCTGTTCTGCAGACTCTAAAGCCTTCTTGAATTCTTCTTGTATCTGACTTTGCTTTTTATCATTCATCAACTGCCTGTAAGCATTCAAAGCTTTTAACTGGTCTTCACCGAGATAGCCCTGTAACCAAGAGAAAACATATATATATTTATTAATTTTAAAAATCCCAGCAAGATAGCCCCTTTCTTAAGTGTTTCATAGAATCATGGAATGGTTCGGGTTGGAATGGACCTTAAAGAGCATCTAGTTCCAACCCCCCTGCCATGGGCAGGGACACCTTCCACTAGACCAGGTTGCTCAAAGCCTCATCCAGCCTGGCCTTGAACACTTCCAGGGATGGGGCATCCACAGTTTCT
>NW_010243487.1:0-6368 GCF_000690775.1 Eurypyga helias | reverse complement strand
GTTATCTAATCTAAACCCCCCCTCTTTCAATTTAAACATGTTAGCCCTTGTCCTGTCACTACAGGCCCTTGTAAGAAGTCCCCCCCCCAGCACTAAGCATGCTGTGAAACCACTGAGAAGGTAGCAAAAGTAAACAGTAATTTAACATTTGATTTTAGCAGGAGCTAATTTTAAGTTATTCCACAGACAGGATCTGTCGTTACCTCCATATAGGCAGGATCAGATGCATTCTGAATTGCTTCATAAAGTTCTGCACCATCTTGCAAATTATGGATTTGCTGTCTTGTGACTATGCGTGATCTCGGTGTTGTTCTGCTAATTCTCTCTGTTAAAAAAAAAAGCCACTGTGTCGAGTACAGCAGTACTTCAAAAGTGAAGGAAAAAATAATTATGTTAGAAGCATGGTAGTACTTAGGCCTTGCCAGAATAAAACCACAAAGCACTTCTATATAGGAACTGATATGTGTGCATAGATATATGTATATATAAAAAGGAAAAATACAAGCACAAGAAAGATAACAATTTAAATACAACATGGGTTAGAATATTATACAAGCTTTGGGGAAGCCAGTACTGGTGTCTGCACTTCGGAGAGGGTAGGAAACTTGATGGGCTGCCACGAAGCTTCAGTGATACTTGACCATATTTTCTGTACATCTGTCACTTCCTCTCATACAGCAGAAAAGCCATGAAGTCTCAAAGATACCAAGATCTGGGACAATAGGTGACCACATGAAGCCTCCTTAGGGCACCAGCTAAAGGCCAAGTTAACTTCATTACATTAAACCCTCTCCTTAGGGCAGTCACTTTGCTGCTAACATTTTGATTAATTCCTTCAGCACAGTACACTCCAGTATAGACAAGTTTACCAGTCAGAAAACCACAGTGAGGTTTCATGAAGGACTCCAGCTTCTGAGAAAGAATTAGAGAAGATCTCAGTGCTACAGATTACCATGAGAAAGACTTATGGAAAGGGAGAGGCTATTTGGGTTGTAGCTATGACCCTGTGATACTTGAACTACAAAGGCTATCGTTAGGGATGGAATACTAACTGCTCCTGGAAAACACACCTAAACATCAAGCCAAAACCAACAAAAACTCCTCCCAAAAAACAGACCAGAGTATCAAGGTAGCTGGAATCCATAATCAGTGTGGCAAGAACCCTAATAGCCTTCCTCATTCCGGTTTAGCTGAGCCAAGCCTAAGGGAAAGCAAACACGTTTCTGGAGCAGCAGTGAGCTTCCTGACGCTGTAGCAATCATCAGCCAGTCTTGGCACGCACAGCAACAGCAGCCCTGAAACTGCTGCCAGCAATCACTGGCAGAGGTGTGCAGCGTCATCCCATTACGGAATCAGAAATGGTTAAAGTTGGGTCTCCGGAGGTCATCTTGGCCAACCCTCCTGCTCAAGCAGGGTGACCTACTGCAGGCTGCCCAGGACCACGTGAGCTTTTGAATGTCTCTAAGGATGGAAATTTCACAGGCTCTCTAGGCACTGTCCGTCACCCTCACAGAGAAAGAGGGTTTCCTGATGTTCAGGGTAAACTTCCTGTGTTTCAGTTTGTGCCTCTGGTCCTGTCAGTGGGCACCACTGAAAAGAGCCTGGCTCCATCCTCTCTGGTCAGATTGCCCTGAGCCTTCATGCCCTGAGCCTTCTCTTCTTCAGGCCAAAGAGTCCCAGCTCCCTCATCGTTTCTTATGACAGATACTCCAATCCCTTAAGCATCTTCATGTCCCTTTGTTGGGCTCTCTCCAGTATGTCCATGTCTCCTCTCGTACTGGGAAACGGAATTGGACGCAATATGCCACATGTGGCCTTACCAATGCTAAACAGAGGGGAAGGATCACCTCCCCAGACCTGCTGGCAACACTCCAACTTGTCCACCAGGACTCTCAGAGCCTTTTCTGCTGAGCTGCTTTCCAACTGGGAGCCCCCAGCATGTACTGGTGCCTGGGGCTGTTTGTCCCCACATGCAAGACTTGTACTTCCCTTTGTTGAACTTCACTAGGTTCCTGTCAGCTCCTTCTCCAGTAGGTCGAGGTCCTTCTGGATAGTAGCACAACCCTCTAGTGTACCAGTCACTCCTCCTAATCCTGTATTGTTGGCAAACCTGCTGAGAGTACACTCTGCCCCATTGTCCAGATCATTAATGAAGACATTAAAAACAGGACCGGACCCAGTGTTGATCCCTGGTGTACTCCACAAGCTATCAGTCTCCAACCAGACTTTGTGCCACTGATGTCTACCCTCTGAGCCCAACTGTTCAGCCAGTTTTCACTCCACCTGACTGTCTGCTCATCCAGCCCATGCTTCATCAGCTTCTCTACAAGGGTCTTAAGGGAGACAATGTCAGAGGCAAGACGAACCACATCCACCGCTCACCCCTCATCTACCCAAGCCAGTCACTTCATCGCAGAAGATTCAGATTAGTCAAACAGACTTCCCCTTGCTGAATCCCTCCTGACTACGCCCAATCACCTTCTTGTCCTTCATGTGCCCGGAAATGGCATCCGGGATTAGTTGTTCGATCACCTTTTCAGGGATCAAGGTAGGATCCTTTTTGAAGGCAGGAGACACATTTGCTTTCCTTCCAGTCTTCAGGCACCTGTACCAATCACCATGATCATTCAAAGAAAATCAAGAGAGGCCTCACAAAGACATCAGCCAGCTCCTTCAGCACTTGTGGGTGCATCCCATCACGTCATGGACTCATGTATGTCCAGTTTGCATATGTATTCTCTAACTTGATCCTTTTCCACAGAGGATATGTCTTGCTTGCAGCAGGCTTTCCCCTGGTCTCCACAGCCTAGGGTTGCTGAAAGCTGGCCTTGTTAGTTAAGTCTGAGGTGAAAAAAGCACTCAATAATTCCGCCTTATCCACATCCTGTGTCACCAGCATCCCTGTCCCATTTAGCAGCTCCACTGACCTCAGTATCTTCAGTGTCCTGTGATGTTTGTGAGGGAAGTCTTTGTGTTCAGGTCTGTTGAGATACTAAGCAGTGCCCATTTCTGGGTGAAATATTAATGTCTGATCTTTGAAGAGAACAGAGTTACCAATTCTACAGTTCTGTAGCACTTCCCTGAGCATTATCTCAATGGCAAACTTTTAGTAGCCTGGCTAACACCACGACCAGCAAGTTTCCTGCACAACTGCAAAGCCAAGCAAATAAGTATGTAACTGGTTTGTTCTGAAAAGTCTTGATACATAGGAAGTAAAGAACCCAAACCAGTACAACACTGAAACAACAATAAACAACCCAACATCCTATCTCTGCTTCTCTCTCACCTGAGAAGGTTTTGCATTCAATAGAACTCTGAAACAATGAAAGTTTTACCTTCATGCTTTTCATACTCTGCTTGGATTTTTGCAAACAGGGCTTCCAGTTTCTTCTGTTGATCTTCTGCATGCTTGGCAGCTTCCCTTTCTTCAGCTCGGCTGTTGCGAAACACATATGAACCAGCTGATGTCTTTTCCATCCACTGAATAAAAAAATTCATACAAAAGAGACTTTTTTTAACCTCATCCAGCTTCCTTCTAATATTCACTGCTAAGTAAAGATGCTTTAAAAAGTGAATGGTTGGTAGATCATAAGCTCTTTCAGCGTAATATCTGAAAGGCAAAAACCCCACAGCATTGGCTGGGAAATCTTCACTTTAGGGATATACAGACAGAATGGAGGAGCACTCAAAATTGCATGATTTAACAGCTGAAGAAACCGTAGCTTATAGTAACGGGTATCAATGACATCATTTAGAAGAAAACTGGATCCCACTGGCACATACATTAAGATACAAACCATCAAATTCAATGCTTAAAAACATACCAGAACTGCATTCTACCCAATCTGTCTTTCCACATCCACTCTGCTGTCTGTTTTAACGTGCTAGATTAGATGCTGTAAGACAACTACGATGTTGTTCTGCAGCTGCTCTTGAACTTTTTCTGCCCAAAATGGTTCCATACAACCACAGCCTCGTCCACAACCCTGCCAGAACTGGCTCGCCTGATGCCTTAAGTGCCTGGTTTGAAGAGGTAGGTGAGGCAAACTAAGTGGTCACTGCCACTGGAAGCGGTGCCTCCCCTTCCTCTTTGCTGCAGAGTCTAATCTTCTCCCTTGTGCCAGCTCTAGCGCGTATCTGACCTCATCAGACCACATCAGCTTGTTGATTCGACAGAATTTTGTTGAAGGGTGGAGTTTTTTCTTACTAGTTACTTACTCCTCATTTAGTGAATTAAATTAAGCAACAAGACCAGGCGAGCTCCAGGTTTAGCAAAGAGCAGCTGCAAGAGTATAGCAAAAGCAGGATGAGGAAGGGTTGAAGGACTGATCCTTACAAGGCAGTGAATTACTGAAATAGGCTCTGCCTGCCTCATTAACTGCATGCCATGTGTTTCCTGAACTATTCATAGAACCATAGAATGGGTTGGAAGGGACCTTAAAAGATCATCTAGTTCCAACCCCCCAGCCATGGGCAGGGACACCTTCCACTAGACCAGGTTGCTCAAAGCCTCATCCAGCCTGGCCTTGAACACTTCCAGGGATGGGGCATCCACAGCTTCTCTGGGCAACCTGTGCCAGTGCCTCACCACCCTCTCTGGGATGAACTTCTTCCTGATATCTAATCTAAACCTCCCCACTTTCAATTTAAACCCATTACCCCTTGTCCTGTCACTACAGGCCCTTGTAAAAAGTCCCCCCCAGCTTCCTTGTAGGCCCAAGTTTCACAGTTTGACACCTTTAATTTGGGTCACTGTGATTCCTATGCTTCTTGACTCTTTAGGTAAAAAGGGGACAGACAGCCCATGTCTTCCTATCATTTTGGTAAGTTGGAGCAAGAGTCTCTGTGCTTTAAAAAAAAAAAAAAAAAGGAAACCCCCATCAGCACACCGATCTCTTGATACAGCAAGATACAAGGCATCACTTTCCTCCTCAGCCTGGCAGCCACTGACTGTGATAAGGTTAGAGATTACAGTCTCCTTGCTGGGACCTACATAAACGTTAGTTCTGTCAGGCAGTTCACACCGAGTGCTGCAACTTCCTCAGTTAAAGTAATGATCTAAAGATCAGTCCTGCGCCAAACCAAATATCACTATTTCCTTTGTCGAATGCATTCGACATCGACCAACAGTTACACCAACACTTTAGGAAAAAAAGAAATTGAAAAACCCCTATATGTGCATGCCAAGTACAACATACTCAGAGAAAAGTTAACCAAACTTTCAGAATTTAACATCAACATTTTAAGACGACTGATTACTACAAAAATACTGTTTCTTTTTGTAGTGTTGTTATAAAAGCAAGTAGTTACAGCAAAGTCTGACCATATTTTAAATATCTGGGTATCAACTGGTATTTAAGACATCTTCATTCTATTTTACACCATAATCACACTGTATTTTCAGCAATAATTTTTAATAACAGATCTTAGACAATACAGCCAGCTACACGTAAGAAAAAGTCATCTTACTAACAGTTCTCAATATTTAACTTCTTTGCAGGGATATGTATGTTAATAATAGAAAAAAAAAAAGGGTTTCATTTCTACTTTGAGTTGAAACTGTCATTGCTTTGTTCTCCTTTATAACAAGCACTGTGCTTTTTAGATTTCAGAAGTGAAATTCAATGATGTCTGGCTTTCTGAAGCTGAAAGCCAAGCCAACCAGAAGATACTGAACACAAACTGAAATTCTTCTTACAACAGGATGCTCCAGTGCCAAAATATCAAATACATGCACACTACAAGAACGACTCCTGTCCGTGTTACATAATATGGTACTGGTTCTTCAGTTTATCTCTAAATATGATGTCTGATTTGAGGAACGATCTAGCAACCAACTAATATAATTCACATTTCACAGAACCTGTTAGATTCATAAAATATCATACCTGAATAGGGTAAGTTCTTTGAATAACTACATCAATACACCCCACTGCACCACCCTCACTGTAAAGCGATGACAAAGGCAAAGGAAAAGGTCTGGGATCCCGCTGAAATCCTAGTTTTGCATGCCATCGTGCACATCGTGTGCTGTTCGCCGAAATCTGAATAAATTAAATGTTGAACAACAAACTGTCACTGTTAGTCAAGAAGATACGCAACTTATTATACCTAGAGGAAAGACTGTTTTCACACTGACCTCACTAAGAATATCTCATTTTCGCACCAGAACATATTTTAATTCCAAGTTTAATTCCAAGGTTTCTTTTCACACTGAAGAATGTATTTTAAACAGGGACTAAAAATTTGATGAGTTAGAATTCTCTAGGAAATTAACATCAGTGAGACAACCCATTACTTCACATCAGAGGAGCAAAACTTTATGCAGCACTTCAATCATCCTCAAACAATCACAGAATGGTTTGGGT
>NW_010243486.1:1870-2112 GCF_000690775.1 Eurypyga helias | reverse complement strand
CTCCTGGGCTGCCTCAGCATCTCCTGGCTCGTCGTCTTCCTCTGCCTCATCAAGGGTGTCAAGTCCTCGGGGAAGGTACCCGTGTGCTCCCTGCTGGGCCCCGCCTTCCCCATCACCTGCATCTGTCACCTGCATCCCCATCCCTGCCTTCCTCTCCTGGTCCATTGCTCCACACTCTGGACCATAACCCTTCCCCTGGTCTGTAGCCCCTTCCCCAGTCCACAGCCATACCCCTGCCCCAC
>NW_010243486.1:329-1788 GCF_000690775.1 Eurypyga helias | reverse complement strand
TGTGCCCCGCAGGTGGTGTACTTCACGGCCACCTTCCCCTACGTGGTGCTCACCATCCTCTTCGTGCGCGGCATCACGCTGGAGGGCGCCCTCACCGGCATCATGTACTACCTGACACCCCAGTGGGACAAGATCCTGGATGCCAAGGTGAGAGGGCACGAGGAGTGGTGGGTGGCCAGGGTGGGGAGCGGGGCTGGGGGGCACAGCACTGACCGCCCAACCGCTGCAGGTGTGGGGTGATGCAGCTTCGCAGATCTTCTACTCGCTGGGCTGTGCCTGGGGTGGGCTCATCACCATGGCCTCCTACAACAAGTTCCACAACAATTGCTATCGGTGAGTGCCTGGCGGCCCCCCCCGGGTACCCCTGCTGCCCACCAGCCCCACTGCTGGCCCTGACCCCTCTCCCCCCCGCAGGGACAGCATCATCATCAGCATCACAAACTGCGCCACCAGTGTCTATGCCGGCTTCGTCATCTTCTCCATCCTGGGCTTCATGGCCAACCACCTGGGTGTGGATGTCTCCAAGGTGGCTGACCACGGCCCCGGCCTGGCCTTCGTCGCCTACCCAGAAGCCCTCACCCTGCTCCCCATCTCGCCCCTCTGGTCCATCCTCTTCTTCTTCATGCTCATCCTCCTGGGGCTGGGCACACAGGTAGGCGATGGTGGGGGCAGCACGGGGGGCATGGCGGGGCCAAGGTGGTGACACGGCGCCCCCTCCGCCCCACGTGCAGTTCTGCCTGCTGGAGACACTGGTCACGGCCATCGTGGACGAGGTGGGCAACGAGTGGATCATCCGCAGGAAGACCTTCGTGACGCTGGGGGTGGCTGTGGCGGGCTTCCTGCTGGGCGTCCCACTCACCACGCAGGTAGGTGACGGCGGGGCTGTGGTGACTGGTGACGGGGTGCCATTGCCATGCCCTGACACCATCAGCCATGTCCGCACTGTTGCCATGACCACCCCGGTGGTAGTGACAGTCAGGGCCTGGTGTTGCCAAGCCAACGCTGGCGATGGTATCCAGACTGAGCGTCGCCATGCCGACCCTGACATCGGGTGTTGCCATGCCGACCGCAGCAGTGGTATCCAGGCTGTGCGTTGTCCTGCCAGCCTTGGCAGTGCGGCTGTGCCGTCGCAGTGCCGCTGGGGCAGCTGTGCCAACGCGTCCCTCTTGCAGGCGGGCATCTACTGGCTCCTGCTGATGGACAACTAAGCTCCCTGTCAATCATGTCCTGAATCATGTGCGTGTCCATCATGTCCCTCTACGGTAGGTGCAACTGCCTACAGCCAATCGGCTGGCAGCGCTGCCCCGGCCAACCAGTAGGGAAGGGGGGTGTGCTAACTTCTGGCCAATCAGCAGTTTGCTGGACCCTAACTGGCTGAGGAGTGCAAAGCCATTGGCCAGTCAGGGCAGAGGTGACCCCAGGAGCCTGGTGGGTCGTGGGGTCTGGGGCTGATGCCGGG
>NW_010243486.1:0-301 GCF_000690775.1 Eurypyga helias | reverse complement strand
CGGGGCCGCAGCCCAGCCGCGCTGGACCTGACGGCTGCTCATCCTCACAGGGCACCGCAACTACTTCAAGGACATCGAGATGATGCTGGGCTTCCCGCCCCCGCTCTTCTTCCAGATCTGCTGGCGCTTCATCTCACCCGCCATCATCTTTGTGAGCATCGCAACCATGGGAGGAGGGATCTGGGAGCCCATCTGGGCCCCCCACTTGCCCACCCTCAGGAAGGGGGTGGTGTGCTGCAAGGGTGCAGAGCGGGGATGGGGCAGAGCGGGGCAGTTGGGGGGGGAGGCAGAGCAGGCTGAC
>NW_010243485.1:1411-2355 GCF_000690775.1 Eurypyga helias | reverse complement strand
GCCCACCGGGGGATGCTCCTGTGGCCCCTTCCCTGTGCCACCCCTTTCCTCCTCCACCAACTCCTTTGTGGGCTCTGGCCACCAGCCCCGGTTGCCCCCACTTGTACAGAGCTTTTGAAGAAGTGGCTTTTCATGAAGATGCAGGTTTGGGCTTTGCAGGTTGGACCCCCGGGTCCCCTTCTCCACTGGCTTTGCCCCAGCAGCCTCTGGATGCTCCAGCACTTCATACAGCCCGGCATAGGAGCCTCTTGCCCCAGGAAAATCAGCTCTGGGGATCAGAGTGTGCAGGGAGGGGGGTCCTGCTCTCGGGGCAGCGGCAGCCGGAGGCACCTGCGTTGTGGCGGGGAGTCCCGGTGCTGGCGGCTGTGCCGGGATCCCCGGCAGCTGGGGCGCGTCGTGGCCGTATTTCCTTGCTCTGCTCCAGGAGTAATTGCTCAGATGGGGACTTGGGGCAACTCCCATCCCTCTCCGGCACGGTAATGAGTCAAGAAGACTCAAAGACAAATGGCTCATTAAGAAGCAGTGCTGCATTGCAGGATTTTTCATCCCACCAACCGCTGCATCAGCAGAGGCAGCACCTCTCGCGCTCGCTCTCCCCAACCCTTGGAGAAGGAGCTGTCAGGCAGCTGGGGCTGGTGCCAAAATTAATCATATGCTTAATAACCTGCCCCTCCCATTGAACAGCCTGTCCTCAGCCTCCCTGCACGTGGAGTGGGGTGACAGCATGGGTTTGGTGCCTGGGAAGCGTTTGAGGAGGGCAGGGCTGAGCCAGGGGAGATGTCCCCGGCGTTGGGGTGCCAGGGCACCCCGCAGCCTGGCTCCCTCGTGCAGGGCAGCAGGATGTTGCCGGCTGCTCTCCATAGCCTCAGCAAACACTTCTCGCTCTGCTCACATTTGCAATTCTTCAGCTGATATTTGTCCTTCATGACTTTTTAAAAATCTCG
>NW_010243485.1:0-1353 GCF_000690775.1 Eurypyga helias | reverse complement strand
TCTCGTTTGCAGATTTGATTTCCCGATTGCATTGCTGCCATCTTTGCGCCCTGCATCATTGCCTTTGCCCCTACCCCTGCCCAGCCCTTACCTATCGGGGTGATGAACCTTTCCTTCATGACACTCTCCTCCCCACCTGACCCAGCTACTTGACCCATCCGTGAGCTGCTGTCAGCTAATTCAACTTTTCAGAAAATAATGAATCGGTGTAGAATTATGTACTAAATTAGGTGATCTCTTACTAAGCCCCTCTTCTTTTTTTTCTTTTTCCCCAGACTGAGTAAATTTTACTAATACAGCCTAATAAAATAACAGAGCAATTAGTAATAAAATAAAATGTTTGCTTTCCGCAATCCTCGCTTACAACTAGCTGGGAAAAAGTAAATAGATTAAAAGCGCGGTGGAAACGACCTGGCCATATTCCATACTTACTTTCTTCTGACGACCCTAGATCAAATTTGCTCAGCTCCTAAGTGGGAAGACCACTCTATTTTATTTTTTTTTTTTCCCAGCCTCTAGCTTGCGTGCAGTGCTGGGCACTCACGCTGCGTGTTTGTTCTCTCCTGCTTTCATCCCCAACCGTAAAGATCTCCAGCAGGACTCGTGCTAATTTGCAAAGCAGAACGGGCTGAGCTCATGTCTTTGCTGGGCCGGCAGCTGGAAAAAATCCCTTTGCTCGCCCTGGAAAGCCAGAGTGGCGGGAGGAGGCTTTGTGGAGCATATGGCCGGATCCGGAGCAAATCAAAGTCGATGGTGAAGCCGCTGCTGGGCCTGCTCCGGTGCCCGCTGGCAGGGAATTGCATAAGAGAATGGGGCTGGAGGTAGTTTTGGGGCTAAACTGGGCAAAACACGTGTCCACGGCCACGCAGAGCCGTCCTCGTCGCTGCCGGTACAGGCTGTGCTGCCTGCGGGGTGGCCTTGGGGGAGGAGGGAAGGCTGGGCTGTTGAAAAAATAAACGGGGAGTTGGGTCAGGCTGTTTTTGGGGTGGGACACCCTTGTTCTTCCTCCTTGGGCTTCATTCCTCTCGTGTCACCCCCCCCAGAGCCTGCTGCCCCCCCGAGACCCAGCGTGGAGGAGCCGCCGGCAGCTGGGGCCATGAGGACAGCATCCCCCTGAGCGCTGGGCGGTAAGTGGGGACCACGGGCTTTGCTGGGACCCCGGTCCATGCTGCCCGCCGTGGGGGCTGCCTGGGAAGGGCGGGGAGCTGGGTCTCTCAGGGTTTGACCTGGAAATCTTGGAAAGCCCAGCTTTGCCCTGCGCCGGGGCGGTTTGCTGGGAAGCAGAACTGCCTCTGCCAAGTGCCCCTGTGGGAAATTAAGGGGAGGGGGGCTGATTTTTGGCGTGGCCTGCAG
>NW_010243484.1:27375-31693 GCF_000690775.1 Eurypyga helias | reverse complement strand
ACCCAAACCATTCTGTGGTTCTGCCTCAGCCACACAGGATGAAGAGATCTAGAAAAACTCTGTTTAACTTTTGTCCCCACCTCTTGCACTGGAAGTGATTTTTGGGAGAGAAGGGCAGTAGCAAAGGAGAATGAAAGGAAAGAAATGGGGTGTTGAGTTAAATGTGGGTGTACTTGAAACTTGTGCCAATTCCCAAGCTGTCAGGCTGTTCCCATGGGATGTGCTGAGTGATGTGCTCGAAACGCCTGCATATTAACAAATCTCTGACAGATTTCCGTTTCCTTTGAAAATCCATACAAGAAGTTTCTTGCATAAAATCCTGAAATGGATGAATTCTAAGTTCCTTGATTCTCAGAGGGGTGGGGGTCTGAATGCTTCATCCCCAAGCAGTAGTAAAACTGCTTGATTCTGCTGGATGTTAAAAGCTGCTTGAGGGTCTGCTGGATGTCGACTGGAAGGTGCCAACTGCATCTTTATAGTACAGGCTTTTTAGGTAGGCCTTGTGCACTCAGGCAAAATATGGCCCAAGCAAAACCTCCTCTTTATTGAGGGGTATCTTCCCAAGAGGATGCAGTTATTGCAGGAGTCTAGCAGTGGTAGAGTCATGCCAGTTAACTTCCCTATGTAAACACGGTCTGGAATGTTGTTTTTGTCCTTCTAATCCCTCAAGAGGGCTGCAGGATCCAAACCCAGATTACAAAGGTAAAACAATAAAGGATTGGATCCCATCCACATAGAAATAGGGCTGGCAGCTATTCTGTTTGCTGAAACTTAAGCATTGATTAGTCACCCTGATAAGGTGGGGTTTTTTTTCTCCCCTATTGAACTGGTGGGAGGGAGGGGAGAAATTAGTGTCTTTGTAATCCAGAGATGGATTCTAACCTTCATAACCTGCTTCTTTGGTGCTGCTTTTTGCTTTAGGCCCTGTATCTCATTGCTACTAACGGGACTCCAGAACTGCAGAATCCAGAAAAACTTTCACTCATATTCCGAGACTTCTTAAATCGCTGTCTTGAAATGGACGTGGAAAAGAGAGGTTCTGCCAAAGAGCTGCTGCAGGTAGGTGATGGGGATTGAGGTGGAATCACACAATCCCAGGTGAGGCCAGGCTTATGGAGGGATCTTGTGTGGGGTCTTAAATACGGCAGCAAACACAGCTAAGGTAAAAAAAAAACCAACCCAAAACAACCCCAAAACCTAAATCTATAATAAAGCATTAACAGACTTTCCCCTTTTTATGCTGTACTTGCTACAAGCAGCAGCATTGTGTTCTGTAACCAGTCTCAAATGATAGCTGTGCCCCAAGCCTGCCAAATGCTGAGCCCCTTAATTCCCATGGCTTCTTCACGCAGCTGGCTCTGACATCTGTGTGTGTTGTCATAGTCTGGCCATGCTTGTTCTGACTTGGACAGCAGGAGGGCTTCTAGCTGTTGGGTGTTCTGGTTGCCTCCCTTCTGGTGGAGGGATCACAAAGCTCTTTGGAATATGCATGGCTTGCATTGACTGGAGCGGTTTGGCATTGCCACATTTTGCCAGATATTACTCCTTACAGAAGTGATGGAACAAACCTTGTGAGATACCTTAACCACAGAATGGTTTGGGTTGGAAGGGACCTTCAAAGATCCTCTAGTCCAACCCCTCTGCCATGGGCAGAGACACCTTCAAGGCCTTGGCCTTGGACACTTCCAGGGATGGGGCATCCACAACTCTGAGCAACCAATGTCTCATCAACCTGTCACTGAAAACCTGGTGTCTTAGCCTGAACCCCTGGTGAAAGGGGAGGGCCAAGCTGCTGGGCCTTTTACCGACATGGACAAGAGAAGTGGTTCCTTCTGTCAAATATGCTGTGAGGTTGGAAAATGTGCTTCATCTCTTTGTTAAAATAAATCTGTGATCAGGGGTGCTCAGACCTCAACTGTGAGGCAGTTCCCTTTTCTGTTTTCCTTTCTTTCCAATAGTTTGATAGTGGATTTGGTTTTGGATGTGTTGTTGCCTTTTAGGACTGTAACGACGCATTCATCAGAATGGCAGTAGGTGAAAGATCACTTTTTCTCCTGGACTTTCCAGCCCCAAAGCGTCAGAGATAGTTCTGTTCCTTGGAGCAGGAGAACACTTTGCTACATTTCTGCATGTTTTTAACGATCTTTTTGTCTCTCATTCTTCCCTCAGTATCTGAAGTGTGTTACCTTGGGCAATTGATCCCCTGTGGCGCTCAGAATCCATGGGATGTAGTTACTTTGTGTTTTCAGAACAGCTTGTGCCCTTGCCCTGCCTGCCTTCAGTCTCATCCCAGAGCTGTTTTGATGACTGGTTCACTTAACGGAACACCTGGTGTGGGAGACTGATGGAATGGTTCTGTGTTTCAAGCACCGTGCTGCTCTCTTAAACTCCAGCCGTTCTGCAAATTTCTAGTGTCTGTAGAAGGCCGAGGACTCGTTTTCACCAGACTTGTGATATCAGGGAAGAGAGACCTGAGAGGCGATTACTGCAGGAAGCCCTGTGCCTTGTGTTTGAACCACGCAGGTTGTTCTTAGTACACCCTCCATCCACACAGGGTTTCACCATAGGTTTTGCAAGAATTTCTGATTCCCCAGAGGAACTAGCTGAGTTTTGCTTGGTCTTGAACATGTACAAACAGTTGAGAATTTAGCGTGTCCTGGATGCAAATCTGCTCGTGGCTTCAGGCAAGCCCCAAAAGTTTGTGGTGGTAAGAAACCTTTTGGTTTCACCCACTCAGAGATTAGAGTATGTTAGACTTCATATGGGTCTAGATGCCAACATTTTGAGTAGCTGCCAGACTTCTGGGGCATGTTCTGAAAAATTTAACCCTTTTTCTTTTTCTTTCTTCCTAGCATCAGTTCCTGAAAATTGCAAAGCCTCTGTCTAGTCTCACTCCTCTGATCATTGCAGCTAAAGAGGCAGCCAAGAACAACCATTAAAGTGGTGAGGTCAACACAGTCATCGTGTCAAGACTTCTAGATGTTCATTTCGGAGACTGAACTACCTGCCCCTCCCCCCTGCTGCTCCTTCTTCACGGGGGCATCCTTAAAACTTGGAAGGGTGGCAGAGGTGCCGTTCGCTGAACGGGGAAGGGCGTGCGACAGGGACAGAGCTGATCTTACACAGTGAACTCTTTCCATCCTCGTGATGGGGGTGAGAGGGGAGGAGTGTTTTGTATGGTCGAGAAGATCTTTCTGAGAACGTCTGGACCTGACCTACACGTAGCAAAGCCAGTTTGTTTTCATATTCCTTACTGTGTTTGCTTTAAAAAGTAACATTGGGCCTTAGACCACGTTTATCTTAATAAATGAAATCTTTTGCTGGCCGGACTTTTCCTGCTCCTGGCAAGCTGCTATTACACCACTGAGGCTTTGGATGACTTGAGGAGGGAAGGAAACAGGCAGCAGAAATGTGACCAGCTGTAACAACTGAAAGGGGACCGAGGGTGTGAATACACAGCCCGCCTACAGCACTGCTGGATAATGCTTCGATGGAGCATGGAGAAAGCCTCTGTGTGCTTCCCGACGCCGTTGGAGAACTTAATTCATGGGTGATCGTTTTGCCAAACTGTGTGAATTGGTCGTCCCCCTCCCCCTTTAGTTTCAGCTCAACTAGTTAGATAAATCTCAAACATTTCTTCTGTTCTAGAAGATAAATCGCAGGGAAAATCATCAGAGAGCTCTTTCAGGGTTATTTTATCAGCGCTGTGAGGCTTCTTGAAGACCCTTGCCCTGTACGATAAAGCAACCAGAGCAATTACTATCATAAAGATAAGATTTGCCTGCAAAATGATGTTGAAAACTCTTGTTTCTTAGAGCAAGTCCAATGGAAAACAAGCTGATCATGAATGCTGCTTTTGTCTTGGAGACGCAGGGACGTTAATTTTTAGAAATTATAGTTGTTTCCTTATGCTACTGATTCCTTGGGTTGCTGATAGTCTGTAAAACAACAGGAAACCTGGAACTACTAGGGGGATTGGTTGTAAACACTGGGCCTGTGTTCCACTGTACACTGATTTTTAATAAAACGACTGCTACGTTTCTTAACTTGGGGCTAAGGGAGGAGTGGAGGATTCACTGTCAGACGGGATTATTGTTCGTGTTGTCACCAGGTGCTTGAGTGTGTTGGATGGAGTGATAGAGCCTTGTCTCTTGCCCCTTCTTCTGTAGTCCTTTGGGGTAGCAAGTGGCTCTCAAGGGAGTAACTACCCATAGAAAAAATCGATACAAGATCTGTATTGTAACTGGGGGAGCTGCTTTCTCTGTACTGGTCATTTATGGGGTGGTTTAAACCGATTCTGGAGTAACCTTCCTGTGTG
>NW_010243484.1:0-27356 GCF_000690775.1 Eurypyga helias | reverse complement strand
AACCTGCTGCTGGCTCAGCCCTTTCCTCCCTGCACCTGGGTTTTAATTCAGATACACTTTTCACTCCGCAGTACGTGATGGCTCTCAGACTAGTTCTACCAGATAGAGAGTTTGTGAGGTCTTGTGCTTCTGTGGGGCCTTCTCCTCTCCTGTGTGCTCCAGGGCGGTCACCATTCGACACAAGGCTCAAGTCCATTGCCAAAATCTGCAGCCTCTCTCCCTTTGTCTGTGTATATAAATTTCATCTTCCTGTAATATTAAGATTTTTCCCCTGGCAAAACTTGTATCCGAAGGTGAATTCTTTGGGGAAAACAGTAAAGTTGCCAACTTGGAGAGGAATATGATCTATTGATCCTCTGCTTGGAGCTTAGGTGGAGATTGTAAAATGGAAGGCAACTACCCCTCAGTCTGTCTGTCCCTTAGATAAAGACTTGGTTTACATCTCCTCTGGAAGACTCAGGATGGCATATGTGGGAAGAAAGGAATTAGGGGCTAGATTCTAAAATCTCATATGGCTCTGGTTTTACATATGTGGCAGTTGGCTTTTTTTGACAGCACAGGATTAAATCCAATCCCAAAATATGTTTAGTGTCTCTGACTTCTCTTTAACTCCCTTCCCACTCCGCCCTCTGCATCCCATTGAGGTGAGAACATTAATGCAGATATGCTCTGTCTGCGAGCACGCACACGAGCTTAGTTTTTCTGTGGCAGGATTTCTCCTAAAGAGGGTAGAAAAGGTTATGCTCTTCCGGATTCTCTATTGCATCATGGAAAGGAATCGACGCAGATGACTGTTTATCCCTGTTCTTATGTTAGTGATGTGCTTCTGTCTCACTGACTCCCCCCAGGGATCGGTCCTGCCTGGTTTCCGTTAGCTGCGTGAGGGGGGGTTGCCCAAATCCTTTAGCTTTCCACTGGGAAGCTGCGAGACTGTGACCGTAGACATGTGGCGTCTTGTCCCAGGCTTTTTGTGTCCCCCATTGTGATGGGTGGGCAAAGGAGGTGACTGCTACAGTGTGCCTGGGCCTGGTTTCAAGTTAACAGCCATGTCATGTTTTTATATTCTCAGAAAATCTTAAAAAAATGTGTAGCTACCTTAATCGGGAGAATGGGATTATTCTGTTGTTGTTCCTCTGCTCCTTCTGTGCATCACCCGGTGTTGGCACCTGTGTTAGCTGTCACACAGCCCTTCACTGCACCTTCCTGTCAACAGCGGGCTCTTGAACAGCGACTCTCTGGCTTAAAAATTAACCTCTTCGGCTTATTTTTCTGAGAACATCTTGACTCTGCTCTGATTTGAAAGCGACTCCAACTAGAGAACTTCTCTGGTGGCTTTGCTTCTTTCTAACGTACTCTATGAACTGATTTGTCCAAGTTAGAACCATTTTTAATCACAGCCCTTAATTATTTATTTGCCTATTAATATTAAAGTCTCTCTTTTATATTAGAACATAAAATATTCAATTGTTGGAACATCTGTTCAGAAAATTGGCTTCCTTTTGAGGGATTTCAAGCAATCCTATACCAGAAACGATATGACATGCTACCGCTTACAAAGGGCTTGGGGGAGAGAGAGGCTAAACCTCATCTTTTCCAAAACACGGAAGTTTGTCTTATTTAAGAAGCAACTTGTTGCTTCGACAAGATGCTTCCTATATTTCAAGAATGGGTGTTGATTCGTATTGCTTTAGCTCTAGGTTTTCTTTAAACACTTGATTTGGAGTTCACCAGGGCCAAGAGTTTGCATGCAAGGGGTAGGCAGACCCCTGTGTGCATTGAAGAAGGCAAGTTGGTGGTGCTGAGAGTACGGAGCCAGGGCAGGGATGGAGGGGACGGCAGAGCTTGCTAGTTCAGTTGCAGCAGTGAAAGCACACCTTTAGCCATCCCTAAAATGTCTTAATTGGATGGACGTGTTTCTAAAGGACATAACTCCGGCTGATGGGTCGTTGCAGGCTCTTCTCTGCGCAGGCATTATGCTCCTACCAAACTGTGTTCCCCTTTTAAACAAAAGGGGCGCATGGTTTTCTGTGGCTAGGAGGCTCCTTGAGAAAGGAGGTTTCCATGGAGACACTTACTTGGCTGAAACGATCTGGTTAGGGCTTGAGAAGAGGCTTGGGGGGTAAAAACCACATCGACACAAAAGCAACTGGGGTTGCCGGAGCGTTTTGTTTCCAACTTGATGCCCCCTTTCAGGGGCCTGGTTTTGAGAAAGCGCCGAAAGTGTTGCCTGCTCAGAAATGCAAGGTGTGTGTAAAATTGCTTCTCAGCGAGAGCTGCGTTTGTATCCTAATCCATCTGTCTCCCAGAATGCCGCAGGTTGGTGTAAGTAGGGCACGTTTGCAGCGAAGTACGGTGCGAGAGGGGAACGTGATGGCCGGGAAGTAAGTACTTGCTGCCTTACAGCCTACCATCCCTGACAGTAGAATTGGTCCACACCAAAGTCCATAATAATACTTGTTTGATCCTCCTTCCTCATGAAGAGCTTGTACAGTGGATGAGGACATCTTCCACGTTGAAATGATTAAAGGTGGAGTCTGATTCTCCATCTTTTCACCATAAAATAACGCTTCATTTTAATGGCTTCTGATTTCAACAGTAACAGAGAGCCTGTAGGTGTATTTTGGGGTCGTGGGATCAGGGAGTGCATAACTAATGCTCTGGGATCTCCTCATTTGTTGCTAATAACAGCTCACAACATCCAAGATGGGATCTTGGAGAAGCAGCTGCCAACTCTGACAGAGACCAGCCAACAGTAAAGAAACAGCAATACAGATGGGAACGGGACAAAAACTCGCTACTGGAAGGGATGCCTGTGGAGGAGCGGTGGGAAGAGCTACAGAAGAAGGTGGAGTTGGTGCAAGGTGTGCTCGGGTAGGATGAAACAAAGATTAAAACCTCAATTACTGAGGAATTTAACAGGTAGATTTACATTGGACATCAGGAAGAAATTCTTCCTGGAGAGGTGGGGAGGCACTGGGACTGGTTGCCCAGAGAAGCTGTGGATGCCCCATCCCTGGGAGTGTCCAAGGCCAGTCTGGATGAGGCTTGGAGCAACCTGGTCTAGTGGAAGGTGTCCCTGCCCATGGCAGGGGGGTTGGAACTAGATGGTCTTAAAGGTCCTTTCCGACTCAAACAATTCTGTGATTCTATGAGGTGCAGGGAGCCTCCTGCACCTCAAGGCAGCAACATCTCTGAAGGAGGAGAGCAGAAAGGAGCCTGGGAATGAAGGAGGTGCTCGAAGAGCCTGGAGCAGCAATATGGCTTTGAGTCACAGCCTGTGCTAAGAGCGCTGGAGCTAAGCCAGGAGGTTGCAAAAATGACAAAACTCAACTGAAAAGGGAAAGTGGGAACTAGAACAGAGGAGATGGCCTTGGTGTGCCAAGGAGCTGGAGAGACAGGCCAGATTTCATGGGTATGTGAAATGGCAGAAGCAAATTTAATGCAGGCTTCTGTGGATGACAAGTAGCTTGTTCCCTCTTGCTTTGCCACATCGGTACCGTGTCTCTGCGACAAGCACTGCTTTGGGATTGTGTCAGCAGCCGCCAGGCTGTGCTCTCGTGTTTGTAAAGGCGACTTTACAATCCCAAACACAAGGACAGGCTGGGCTGAGAGTGGATCGAGAGCAGCTCTGAGGAGAAGGACTTGGGGGTACTGGGGGATGAAAAGCTGAACATGAGCCGGCCGTGTGCGCTGGGAGCCCAGAAAGCCAACCGTATCCTGGGCTGGATCCAGAGAAGTGTGGCCAGCGGGGTGAGGGAGGGGATTCTGCCCCTGTACTCTGCTCTGGTGAGACCCCACCTGGAGTGCTGCATCCAGCTGTGGAGCCCTCAATATCAGAAGGATATAGACTGGTTGGAGCAGGTCTAGGAGAAGCCACGAAGATGCTCAGAGGGCTGGAGCCCCTCTGCTATGGGGACAGACTGAGAGAGTTGGGCTTGTTCAGCCTGGAGAAGAGAAGGCTCCGGGGAGACCTTATAGCACCTTCCAGTACCTGAAGGGGCTACAAGGAAGCTGAGGGGGACTTTTTCCAAGGGCCTGTAGTGACAGGGCAAGGGGCAACGGGGTTAAACTGAAAGAGGGAGATTGAGATTGGACATCAGGAAGAAGTTCTTCCTGCAGAGGGTGGGGAGGCACTGGGATAGGTTGCCCAGAGAAGCTGTGGATGTCCCATCCCTGGAAGTGTCCAAGGCCAGGCTGGATGAGGCTTGGAGCAACCTGGTCTAGTGGAAGGTGTCCCTGCCCATGGCAGGGGGGTTGGAACTGGATGGGCTTTAAGGTCCCTTCCACCCAAACCATTCTGGGATTCTATGCCTCTATGACGTTTTGCTCTGCACCTACTGATTTCTGACTGCAGCTTTCATCTGTTGGCAGATAGATTTCTTTGTGTCATGTCCCACCTGGAAACACAGCATCTGTTGCTGGCTTCAAATCGGATAGATAATGTGTTTGTCTTCCTACGGCCTTGGTGTAACTCTCCTGTAATGTCGAGTTTGTTCGGTGTTCAAGGTCAGCTCAACCGTTTTAAAATTAAAACTGAAACCTTAAATAAAACCTGAATGAATTACTTCGTTCTCCTTCGCTTGCTGTTCCAGTGACCCTTGCACTGACAGTAGAACTGAGTGGGGGTACTTTAAGGAAGGGTTGTGTTTCTCCGATCTTACATTAATCATCTCTTATTTGATCATGCAAAGTGACTATGCTAAAAGCTGTTTCAGTGAGTGTGATTTTTACCACTCAGGTGTAGTTAATGCTCTGACAAACATCAGTCTGGAACCAGGATCTAGACCACAGCTTGTGGAGGAAGAGAAGGAAGCGGCTGGTGAGGGAAACTGTTGCCTCCTGGATGCTTTGTTTGTCCCTGGGTAGGCTCCTTGTACAGTGGAGGAAATCAGGGAAGGGTTTGGTAGGTACCTCCAACCACCTTCCCTGGCATCACTCTTTCTTCTGGGATCAGTAGGGTGAGGCTGATGACAAGAGCAGGAGGTTATCATCCTACATGCTTGTTTGCTCAAGCACCTCATCGCAGTGGGGAGCAGGAGGATCATGATTTGGGGAGGATGTGTGTGCTGCCACAACCCTCTTTCTGCAATTCATCCCCTGCTTGTAGAACATCTGACCTGGATCTTTTACTCCGAAGTCCGAGAAAGGAAACCTGGTTGTTAACTGGGTAGTTAACCAACTAGAATAAGGTAATTAATGTTACTTCATAACACCCCTCTATCCAGAACAGGTGCTCTAACTGAAGACTGCTTTCCAACAGCTCTTTTTCAGGAAAGCTGGAGGAAAGCCCTGTTTCTCTGTTATTTTTGTGATGATGAGGGGCCCCGTCGCTTGAGCAAGAGAAACATTGCAACCAATTGGCTGGGGTTGTGGGTGATTCCCTTTGCTGTGATGTGGTACCGTCCCGTGTTGGATGACCTTGTCCCATTAGAGAAAGGAAATTTTACTGGGCCACAACCATCTCGTCCTCTGAAGCTTCACAAAACGAGGTATAAGGCAAACTTATGATCCTGGTAACGTACCCCTGAAAGTGCCTCTAAAAATGCTACTGGGTTGGGTGGCTCTACCTCCTGCCCCGTGGAGGATGCACAGTCTTAACTAGCTACCATTTTCCATGATTTTTTTGGGGGACTTTATATCTTGAAGGCCTCTTCCCTTAAGATGAACTTGGTTGAATTGCCCAGGAGTTGCCGTGGGTGGGAGATGTTGGACAGCAAATGATTTCAAGGCTTTAAGGAATGTTTGGTGTTGTTTTCAGCAGAAGGTAACTCATTTGAAGGCTCTTCAGAGCCCTGGTGAGCTTTCCTCAAAGGAGTAATCCGAACCAAGATCAAATAATGAGTGGGTTGGAGTTTTTTTTTAGTAGCTGAATATGTTTTTGAGAGATAAATAATTGTGAATATTTCAGCCTGCAACCAAACATGTCTGTGAAACTGGCACTGGCACAGGTTGCCCAGAGATGTTGTGGATGCCCCATCCCTGGAAGTGTCCAAGGCCAGGCTGGATGAGGCTTGGAGCGAAGGTGTCCCTGCCCATGGCAGGGGGGTTGGAACTAGATGATCTTTAAGGTCCCTTCCAACCCAAACCAGTCTGTGATTCTGTGATTCTAACTGAGGCCTCAACACATTACACTCATGAAGTTGGCCCAGGCATGGGTCACCCTTTCAGGCCTTGGGGCCCCTTGTGGGTCCAAACCAGGTGAAATTATTGCATTTCTATGGCACCTCCCCAGGATCTTTAAAGTTTTCCTTCTTCATTCCTCAATTTAGTCCCTTGTTCTCTTAGCTCCTGGGGTAAGGTTTCCAGGGAGAGGCACTGGCAGCTGACCTGCGGAGGGAGAAAAGTGGAGAAAAGATGGAGAGAAGCTTTGGGGAGCACACACCTTCAGGTCTGAGCCAGAGGGAGTGAAGTGGCAGCTAAATCCTGGTCGGAATGGTTATTCTGTCCTGGTGGGAATGGTTATTCTGTGTGTAACTGCAGGATATTAGTTTATTTAGGAGTCAAATGAGGGAATTAAGTGGTAGGAGCAGCAATATGCTGGTAGGTACAGCGTATTCCTTATCACACGCTCCAGGGAAAACTGCAGCACCCCATGCAGGTGATGCTTTTGCTGAGTCCCTCATTTTTACCAGCACCCAGAACACTTCCAAGTGCCGGTTCCCAGCTTATCTTTTAGGAGGAGCTGTAACTTGAACACGGTGAGCAGGGAACTCTTTGCTGGCAGGTCCTTTCCCATTCCTGGGGCTGTAATGCCCTCTCCCGGCAGCTGTACCCGGGATTTGCTTCCTTTTATGATGCTCAGTGCCCATGAGCGACGTAAAAGGAAGATTTTTGTGTTTCTTTCGGAGGATGCTGCCTGAAGACAGCCAGCACGCACAACCTGGGATAAGGAGACGGTCGTGACATGGGATTTGGTGCTCCGGTATGTCCATTCCCTTGCGATCACCCCATCTCCATCTTGGCTCCTGCCTCTTTTTTAAGTTCCTACTTACCCTTCCGTGTTGTGGCAGCTTCCTAAGGCAAACCCATCCCTCCCAGGCCCACGGCTGTGTGTGAGCCACCGAGGACAGACCCTCTGCTCCCATCACAGCACGGGGGGCTGCTCTCTGCATCAGCAGGGTGGGCGTTTGCAGACACCCCTGGGCTCCCCCCTGCTCTGGGGGGTTTTCCTGGCGGGCCGAGTCCGTGCTGACGTACTGGTTAAGCTGGATAAGGCAGAAGCATCCATGTCCTCGCTGTGCCGTGACAGCTGGGGGGTCTGAGAGAGGCTGCGAGGCACTGCTGAGCGGAGGCTTGTCCCCTCCAGGCACAGCCATGGGTGAAGTGAACCAAGAACCACCCCTCATCCCACATCTTGTGTCCAAAAACCCACTCACCTGCTTAAATTTGGGGCTAGCAGCTCTGCTGGCAGGCTCAGGGTCCCGCTGACCATGTGTGCAGCTGTAACGGTGCCCAGGATGCGGGTGCTCCTGGATCATGCCGGGAAGGGTGGTGGGCAGGTAGCAGCCCTCTGGTTTCTCACCTCTGGAGAGCTGAAAGGCTCAAAGGCTGTTCCTGGGGGCTGGAGTGGTACAGGAGGGCGGTGAGCTGGGGGGGTCAAACCGCTCCTCCAGCCCCGCTCCTCCTTATCCTTCCCCAACCTCATGGATGCATGGAGGGTGGTCCCCTAGGTGGGAAGCAGCCACCCTTCTAGCAGATAGCTTTCTTCTCTTCTGTTTCCCAAACACGACAGGCTCTAACCCCACTTCTTACCCAAGGTCTTTCTGTGTTGTAGGTGCCCTGGAGCATCCCAGGATTTGGGAATGGCCCAACCTAGGGATGCTGTAAGTTGTCCCCTATCCTTTGCCACCATGAAGAGGCCATCAGGCAGGTCCCAGCCCAGGGAGGACAAGATCAAGGTCATTGGCGATGCTAGGGCAGAGAGGGATGGAGGTGTCCCCACACCGGGCACCATCCAACCCTGCTTCCCTTTGCACTGGAGAGGGCGGGCTGGGTTCGCCCAGGTGGGTGCGAGGGCTTTAGGCAATGCCACCTCCTGGTGTGCGGGGGAAGGGATGTCTCATCGCTAGTGGCTCCCTCTGACCAGCCTGGCTCTGCTTGCCTGGGCCACCCACCCGTGTGAAGTGGCTTGTGAGGTCTCTGGGCTCATCCTGGTGATGACAAGTGCCACCCGAGAGCCTCTATGGTGACAAAGCATCATGGCCTTGGTTTAGATGGGTTTAAGAGCTGGAGTGGTGGGAAACAACTCTCTCTGGGCACAGAGAGATGTTGGACAGCAAATAATTTCAAGGCTTTAAGGAATGGTTGGTGTTGTTTTCAGCAAAAGGTAACTCATCTGAAGGCTCTTCAGAGCTCTAGTGAGCTTTCCTCAAAGCAGTAATCCTAACCAAGATCAAATAATGAGTGTGTTGGGGGATTTTTTTTAGTAGCTGAATCTGTTTTTGAGAGTCAGATAATTGTGAAGATTTCAGCCTGTAACCAAACATGTCTGTGAAACTGGCACAGGCACAGGTTGCCCAGAGAAGCTGTGGATGCCCCATCCCTGGAAGTGTCCAAGGCCAGGCTGGATGAGGCTTGGAGCAACCTGGTCTAGTGGAAGGTGTCCCTGCCCATGGCAGGGGGTTTGGAACTAGATGATCTTTAAGGTCCCTTCCAACCCAAACCATTCTGTGATTCTATTATTTGTCTGGCTCCCTCCTTGCTGCCCACCCCAGGGATGCAGGTCACTCAGAAATGACGTCCAGAGTCCCCCTCTGAGCCCCAGGACTCAGCAATAGCTGCCTGGCAATTTTGGCTGCTTGAAGCTCATTTTTTGAGTTTACACTCTGACACTTGGGATAAGTTTTGCACCTGACGATTCACACACTCCAGAAGAAACCGCCAGGTCTTTGACACGTCTTGATGGGCTTTGCATCATTATTCACAGCCACTGCCGTCACTCGGGAGGAGTCAGCAACATTTCTTGGGAGCAAGCAGGCTTAAAAATAACTCTGATCGATTCAAGCAACCTGAGAAATGATGGTGAAGGAGATACCCCGGGATGCAGGAGCAGGGTCAGGCCCTGCCAGCGCTGTGCAAAAGCTGCTGCTCCTCATTTGCATTCTGCTTCTGCTTTGCCCTGAGTTTTCCTGCACTGACGCTTTGGGGGGTGCAAGGGGCTGATGGTCTCCCTGATTTTTGGTGTTCCAGAACCATGTGTCAAAGGATTCAGGCTGGGAGATGGGGAGAGAGACACTCCCCATCCCCTCGCCCCCAAAGCCTCATCCCCTGGGGCTCAGAGTGAAGCTGGCTGTCAGCATCTTTGTACTTGGACGTGCCACAGGTTGCAGGTCTGGCAACATCTGCTCTCTTGTGATGGGGCTTGGAGCCACCCAAGGTCCCTTTTTCTGTGCCTCCACTGCCTGGTGCTTCTGCTTTTTGGTGGGATACTGCTCGCTGCAAAAGACGGATGCTCCTTGCCTGTGGCCACGGGCTGTGCCAGCATGTGCTGAAGTTCGGACCAGTTTGGGTCACCTCCTCCTTCTCCCCCCACCTCCCCTGTCATTCCTGGAAACACCAACGCCATAAATGGTGCTGTTTCTGTAATTAATGTTGCGGGGATGTTGTTACCTGCGTGAGTCACCTGCTCTCAAGGCTCTGCAGAGCTTGTTGTGCAACTGTACGGTGACGGGGGGGACCCCCAGCGCAGCCCGGGGATGGGGGACATGCACAGACCTCTTTATGCTGCCAAGGCAGGGCATTGCAGGAGGGAAAATGTCCCAATGGGGGAGGAGGTAGGGTGGGAGGACATGGGTGTATGTATGTCCCAACAAAACCTTGTCTTGGCTGGCAGCTGGGCAGGGAGACCGTCTCTGCTCCCTGTTTGTGCCATTTTCCGCCTGGTTTTATCTTCTCCTGACACAGAGTCAAAACTCTCCAGGGTTCAAGGCTGAGCCTCGCTGATATCCTCAGGGCGGGTTTGCACAGCACCAGTCCCTTGCAGGCATCTTCTTTATGGGCTCATAAACTCCGAGGCTGGGTTCGCCGGTGGCAGATCCTCGTTTGCTGTTGTTGGCAGCTGCCGGCAGGGCTAGGACACCGGCTGGGAGACCGGGTGAGGAGTTTGCGGTTGAGATAAGCTGGTGAACTCTGAGCTGAAGATACTGAGCTGCCTCTGCCTGGCCGGGGAGTCCTTTGCCAGGTGTTTGCAGAGCAAACTGTGAAGGCTTTGCATCTCTACGCCCAGAAGGAGGCAAAAACACAGCGTTGTTTTAGGGCGGAGGACAGGGATATTTGGAGGTTTTTTTGCTCATTAGGCGTTGGGGTTACGGTTGTGTTTTAAATGACCTTTTTCATTTTTCAGGGCTCTGCTCTCCTCTGCAGGAAGATTTTTAGTGCTGATGATGTTGATCAACTCTGTCCCCTTATCACCCACGTACCCCTTGGAGTCCACCTCCATGTACCCCATGGAGTCCACCCACGCCATGAGGATGCAGCAGCTGGAAGAAAGGCAGCCTAGGCAAAGGTGACAATGAAGCCCCTTCAGAGGGTATTTTGGGGAGCACTGACCTTGCCACTGGCTTCAAATGCAGAGAATCATAGAATCACAGAATCATAGAATGGTTTGGGTTGGAAGGGACCTTAAAGATCATCTAGTTCCAACCCCCCTGCCATGGGCAGGGACACCTTCCACTAGACCAGGTTGCTCCAAGCCTCATCCAGCCTGGCCTTGGACACTTCCAGGGATGGGGTATCCACAGCTTCTCTGGGCAACCTGTCCCAGTGCCTCCCCACCCTCTCCAGCAAGAACTTATTACTGATATCTAATCTAAACCTCCCCACTTTCAATTTAAACCCATTACCCCTTGTTCTGTCACTACAGGCCCTCTTGTGCTCTCTACTAGACCTTAAACTTGCTGGAGCATTCCCATGCCATGCCTCCCCTGAACATGGACCTTCAGGACCTTAGCATGGCTCCATAATGAAGCTGGGCTCAATACAGACACAAATATATAAGGAGAAGAAGAATCCAGTGGATCAGTCTGGGAGATTAAAACTTCAAGGTGCCTGGAGAAGGTGCTGTTGCTGCTCCCTACATCTCATCAGTGCCATCACCTGCCTTAATCTCATCCTTTCCTGCCCCATTTATCAGGTTTCCAGGAATCAGGCCATTAAACAAGTAGTATTTCTAGAGGCTCACACATGATCCTGCGCCGCTTTACTCCAGGCAGCTGTGCACTAGTTGGAAGATGATCAGCAATAAAACCAGCTGCTTCTACCTTCATACCCTGAGGTTCCCTCATTTATTTAATATTCCAATTCCAAAGGGAGATGATGCTATTTTAGGACCTAGTGCTAAGTAAGGATTAGCAATACTGTTTTTAAAGTGGAACTCTTTCAATTTCCACTTAGACTTCCACTTTAAACAATAGTGGATGCCTTTTGTTCATCATTAGGTTTCAGAGTGAACCAGGCTGTCATCTCTGTAGCTCATCATCTAATTAACAGTTTCTCTTTGTAATGTTAGCTGCCCAAAAACTGCTGGGCCATCATTGCTGCCCTGTTCTTCCCCACCCTGTGAGGGCGGTTTGCTGATTTTGCTTTTGATGGACCCTCTGATCCATCTTTTCATCCAACAACCAAAAAAAAAAAAATCTCAATGTGAGAGATGACAGAGATGAAAATAACTGTACCAGTGGTGTTTCAGAGAGCCCTCTGGGGCTGGAGGGGATGTTTCGTTAGCTTCTCATACAGCAAAGAGCTTTTTAGGAGCAGGAGGAGCTGTGTGAGGCTGTGCAGCTTCCTAGCCTGAGCAACTTTACGGATCCCTCTCTGAAATTCCAGGGCACATTGGAGGTTACAAAATTCAACCACACAAACTGCTTTTGTTGTGCTGACCTGCTCCTTCTCCCCCTCCAAAGGAAGTTATGTTTCTAATAGGATTTAGATATTAAATCCCCAAAAACATTGCAAAAACAGAGGAAAATAAGCAGTTCCTGCATCCGGGGTTGCTCAGAAATCTGGCGCAGTACTTTCCTGCCCGGGGCTTACAGCTGCAGGAAACATTTCCCTGGAGGAGGTTTGGGAGTTTTAATGAGGGTCAGTGAAGACACATCATGTCCAAACCCCCCCATGGGACGTTTCCTCAGACCCCGTCATTTGAACACCTAATTCTGCCAAGGTGGGATTTGAAGACCATGGGATCCTCATGTTCTGGGTGAGCGAGGGGTGAATCAAACCCAGGTTCTCCTGTAAGTCCCCAGCCTCTCCCAGGGCCAGACAGTCAGCACCTGCCCGCATCCCAGGATGAGATTTTAAATTTTTCCAGCCGTGGGGACTGAATTTATTAAGCCCCGCGTGGCCCCTCCTACCGTGGGAGGGACGGGTCCAGCAGCCTCTCTAATACTGGGTGACACACAGCGGTGCCACCATTCAGATCCCGGAGTGTCACAAGCAAAAGACACAGCAACCCAAGTGCGGCAGAAAGCAAAAGTAACCCCTCCATGTGCGTCCTGGCGAGGTAAGTTACCTCCTCTCTCCTAACTCCTGAAGATGCTCCTGCCTGGTGAAATACATCCCTGCTGGCTCTTTCCTGCCTGCTCCAAAAGTTAGCACTGTGGAAGCAGCGGGGGGGGGGTGTGGATTTCTTTGACTTTTCCTTTTTCCTTCGGACTTTTGAGTGTGTCGGGATGCAACAGCAGGCGGTTGAGCCAGCTCCTGCCTGGATTGCAGCGAGAAACAAAGCCCCAAGAGCCAGAGGATGGGGAGAACTGGTAACAAAAGGGGAGCAAAGGGGGTGATGTGGGGGTGGGTGTTGTGTTTCTGGGAGGAGAAGGTGCTCAGCAGCCCGGCTTTGCTCTCGGGGTCCGTGCGGGATGAGTTGGCTGTGACCTGTTGAGGGGAGCTGGGATGAGAGCGGTGGGGGGGTGGTGGGGGTGCTGGCGTGCTGCAGCCGGGGCGGTGGTGGGAAGGAAACGGCGGCTGAGCATTTGCAATTCTTGGGATAAAGGGCTGTTTCCATAGTAAAAGGGAGAAAGGAGCCTCTCTCTTCCCCTCAGCTCTCCTAGCGTGTGAACGGGGAGGTCGACTCAGGAACAAATAACCCGTGAAAGGGTAACATCTGGGAACAGCTGTAAATAATCAGGACCTAGTTGGAAAGGCTGGAAGCAACCCTTTGGTCCAACATTTGTCCCACCGCTCCCATCACACTGGGAGTTTTGATGGTCAACTCTTTGGAGAGCAGCTCGGTTCGTAGCTGAAAGCAGGATTTGGCCCTGGCTTTAGTCTCCTGTTATCCGAATAATTCCACATTATTTGTAGGCATAACCACAATTAGCAGTGAGATGGGAGAACTTTCATTTCTAGGAAAGACTAAATTTTAATGCAGGGTCAGGCACTCTGCTGATATGAATCTGGGGACCAGGGCTGGGCCAACTTTGTGCTGGATAGTGCAAACGTGGCTTAGCTGGAGGTCCAGCCCGTGGTGTACATCACCTGCTCCTCACTTCTACGCTTTCTTTGGGAATCCTGTTCCCACAGTCTAGCGTCTCTCAGGACTTATCCTCCAGCACGTGATACCAGGTGGAAGGGCAGGAGAGAACGGAAATAGTTTCCTACAGCTGCTCAAAGCTTTTAAGCTGCGTTTAACAACAGAAAGAAAAAAAAAAACAAACCCCAAAACTAATGTACCATGGGACCAGCTGAATTTTAATTAAAAAAATATTCTTCATGTGAAGGGAGCCAAAGCCACTTCTTCCTTTCCAACTTCACTATTGAACTGTTTAAAAGGTGTGCAACATGTCCAGGGCAATTTGAAACCTTTGCAGACAAATACAAGGCTCTGTTTCATGACCAGTCTTGTGAGTTTCTTATGCTACAACATGGGCCGAGGAGGTGACCGAATGGTGTCTTTTGAGCATTACGTGGTGATGAAAATGCAGCTTTTTCAACTTGGTGGTGGTAGCTTGTTGGGAGACTATCTGCACCTTGCAGGTGCCTCTGTGCAGGTTGTCCCCGTCCAGCGGTGCTTAGTGGGATAAAATATCAGCCAAAATAGAAAAAAAAAAGCATTTTTAAAAAAAGTTTGTGGCCCTTTGGCAATATGCACTTAATTTCCTTGCTGTGTGAGCACCCAGAATCCCTCATTCAGGCAAACATTTGTCCTTGCACGCAAATGGCTTCAGAAGTTACCACCCGTCAGCTGAGACATGTGTGCTCCTGCCTCCTTGCAGCATGGAGCAGATCCTGCCCGGTGGCAAAGCCCCAGCGCGGTGACTTTTTGTGTGGGACAGGCTGGGGGGAGCTCTGAAACCTGCAGACTACAATGCTGTGCATCCAGCAATAGCCTGGCTTTGGTCCAAAACTGACTCCAGGTCTTGGGATCTTTTGACGTAGGAGGTTTGTGTCTCATCTCGGAGTGACCACCCACGGTTTGACTTATAGGACTGCCCCAGAGACCTCTGGTGTGTGATAAATGAGGGTCTTGGACTATTTTAAAAAAGATAGGATAAGAAGTTGGGAAGATCTGTTGGAGTCCAGATCTTTCTGGATCAAAAGAAAGGGAGCTGGCATGGGTAGAGCAGGTTGGAGACACGATCCCTGATGCAGCCTGGACCATGGCAGGCTGGGCCCTGAGAACAGCATGGGCTTGGCTCCATGTTGCAACCTCTGCTCTAGCTCCGGACACTTTTCAGCATCTCATCCTCATTCCACTCTTCATGTGCTAGACTCTCTCCCAGCCGTGCTCAAGGAGGAGACACGCTGGCTGCTTTTTGATGGCTGAAGGTTTGGCAGTTGATAAGACCCTGGTAAAGAGAGGGTGGCATTGGCTCATGTTCCCTGTGAGTCCCCCTCACCAGCAGGATATGGGCATCTGCTGTGTTTCAACGCTTTTTTGTCTCCTCTAAGAAAAAAGAGGGAAGAAGAAATATTGATACTTCAGAGGGTTGAACATGCCCACGTCTTGGTTTCATACTGCTCTTATTCTCCTCTCACTGCGTTGCAAGCTCTGTGGTGTCCCCAAGGAAGATGCTGTGTTGGGCGTGATGAGGACCTGCTGTCAAAGTCAGCATGGACTCTCCATCCTCCTGGTACAGGTCTTTTCTGGTGGTTGGGCAGTTGTAGTGTATGTGAGTGAGCAAGAGAGAGGTGAGGAACCCTGTCCTGGGACTTGTCCTCTGCAGGTCTGGTGCCAAGGGAAGGCTCTTGGGGTCACCACAGTGCACCAGCTCTTTTCTTTAGTCAGCGCTTGCATGGAAAGGTGACGAGGGCAAGAAGTTTAAATTGAAGGAGGATAGATTTAGATGGGACATCAGGGAGAAATTCTTCCTGCAGAGGGTGGTGATGCACTGGGACAGGTTTCCCAGAGAAGCTGTGGATGCCCCATCCCTGGAAGTGTTCAAGGCCAGGCTGGATGAGGCTTGGAGCAACCTGGTCTAGTGGAAGGGGTCCCTGCCCATGGCAGGGGGGGTGGAACTAGACGGTCTTTAAAGGTCCTTTGAACCCAAACCATTCTGTGATTCAGTGGTGGTGGTGCACTGTAAGAGCAGCAGCAGGGAAGGACGTCAGGGTTGGGTGGGGGAACGCATACGTGTGTGAATGAGGTTGTGGCTGCTGCCCATGGGGGCAATTTTGATGTCAAACGCACTGTTGGGTGCAAGAAGAAGGAAGAACGTGTCTGCAAGCAGGACACAGCACGGGAGCAGCCTGAAGCATCACTGTACGCCTGCATGCTGCCTGGAGTCTCACCGCTCATGTAGAAACACATCCGAGTCACTCCCTTCCTTATTCTCCTGCCTCATTTCCTCTGTTCTCCCGAGCAACTGTGAGCAATTCCTTCTTTCTCCAACTTCCATCTGCTCTAATTAGGCTGGAAGGCCCTGGAAGGTTTCCAATCCCCCAGACATTTGTGCAGCACCAGGCCGCTGTGACAATGATGGGTCTGGTCCCCCGCTGCCGCGGCCCCGGCTGCCGCCACATGATTCAGTCCGGCCCTTTCGGCAGCGGCTCCTAATCACTGAACTTATTTTGGAAGGTCTCCAGAGTTGGGGCAATAAAAGACACTTTAGAAAAGGGGGGAGGGGGAAAATTGGCAAGCGAAATTGCTTTTTAAAGGACTAGTTATTTCTTAAGATGTACTTGCTACTGATTAACCTTTGCTCCATGATTGCTTTAATTGATTCATGCCTTAAAGCAGTCAGAAAGGTTTTGTGGGGTCATGGTGGCTCTCTCCTAAATTTAAATCTTTTAAGACTTTTTGGTTGAGCAAAACCCAGTTCTTGCAAGAAATGCAGGTGAATGACATCAACCCTCCTACAATCTCCAGCCCCCATCTTCGTGCTGTGCTGCCGCAACCTCTTCCTTCCCTCCCTCCTGCCAGTTGGCAACCTGCTTCCAAGCTGAGCCTGTCCCATATTCCTCTGTAATTCAGCGACTGCTGGTTTTGGAGAGATTTTCTGGCCCTTCTGTGAGAATGAGGCAATATAGGGTTGGGAACTACTGCCCTCCATAAGGCTGTTGGTGTCTTCCATGTGGTCCTATCCATGGAAATATCTGTGGTCCCCATGACTGCTTTGTGTAACCCTGTGTGGAGAATTTCTGTGGCTGCCCTTTTTATGGCAGCAGGGATAGACCCACAGCCAAGGGGGTGACAACACACTGACATTGGGGTGTCCTTGGGCTCTCCATGCTGCTGGTTGGGTGACAAGTGACCCCATCCTTCTCTGTGGGAAGAGGGGTGAGATTCAACTGTAGAAAACACTTTTTGGAAAGAAGTTCTCTGTGAGTGGGAAGGAACTAAAACACAATCCACAGGTGAGAAAGGCTTTAAGATAGATCCAGAAAATGTCATCTGGAAGTGACACCAGGGACGGTGTCAGGGGAGCCTCTCTGGGATATCAGAGTCTTGCCTACTGGCTCCTGGCACTGAGCCTGACACCTTGACCTAGGTACAGATGTCCATGGCTGGCTCCGAGCACTGGAGGAGCTAAACTGAGCTGGGCAAAACTAAGCTGGAAAAGGTCCATCATGTTCTGGCTCTCCCTGATCCTGGGAAAAACTTTCCTCATCCCATTAGCTGATGTCTGCCTGGTTTGACCTTTTCTACCGGCGGGTCTTTGGTGCCCATACTGAGGCAGCTTGGGAAGCCCAGGGTGCAGAAGTTCCTTGAACATGAGCTGGAAGGGTCACAGGACTGAACTGGGCTCACTGGGTTTGATTGATGAGTGTCTTGGGCTGGATTCCTGGCACTCTGGACATCTGTGGGACAGTTCATCTGGCCTATTTAGTCATCTGCCCTTGGTTGAGCTGAGTTTGGCCCATTTTTCTTTGGCTGTACTGGGAGCTCAGGGTGAAAACTCACAGAGAAGATGAGTCCAACCACTCTTCCAGGAAGACCAAGGGAGGAATGAAAACACCCACCACGAGCTCTGCAGCTAAATAAATAACTCCCTTGCTCGAAGCTGCTGAGATCTGAGTGTTGCTGGGCGCTGATCGGGCAGAGCTGACTGTGCTGGGTGTCCTGAGCCCAGCTCTGTCAAGGTTCTGCCCATGGGCTGTCTACACTGATCTTCCCTCCTTGCTAAGCAGACTCCATAGCTCACACCAGCAGATGGATGGAAATCAAATGAACCTTACAGTCCTCGTCTGCTGCTGTTGTTGTTACAACCCTAAGTTGGGAAACTGAGGCTCTGGGTGACGGCTCTGCTGTGTCCGTAGGTTGGTGTTAGGTTGGGGGAGTTGAGCATGGATCTTGTGTTTCAGACTCTCCTTTTGCTCTGAAGTGGGTTCAGAAGTTTTCTGAGATGGCTTATGCAGAAATGTGGTCGTGTTTAATTACCCAGAAAGGATTTTCCTCTGGGAACAGCAGAACCACATTCTTACGGTGCAAAAATGGGCCAGCCCTGATGCATTCGGATACTGCAGATGACTAAACAGAGAAACCTCTGGCTGGTGGCATGGAAAGCATCTTTTCCTTCCTTTTCCTCCCCTCCTCGCAGGGGTGTTTCACTCCAAGGCTTGACCTTTAACACCCGCAGCTTGGGGGGAGGGCCAGCGCTGGGGGCTTCGGTGCGGTGGCTGTCTAGGGCCCCCGTCCTTTGTCCGGGCTGAATAGTGCTCCGCAGAGCTGCCGAGCGGAGGTATGCGATCTGCAAACCGCTTTTCTTCCCCTGCTCTTGGCTGGCAGACAAAGTCTTCCCCCGGAGACGATGCTCACGGTGTTGTGCTGCCCTCAGTGGGGCTGTGGGGCCAGAGGGGGTCCCCCACGCTGCGTACCAATCTCCATGTCTCCCCCGAACAGCAGGGCACAAAGAGCTGCTTAGGCATTCACAGGAGCAGAGAGGGACCCCAGCCAGGGCATGCTGAATTGCACAAAGTAGGATTTATCTTCAAAGAAATATTTCCCCCCTTTCTGAGCTCTTTTTTTTTTTCCCCAAGGGATTTATTCCTCCTCCTCCCCTCCCAGGCAGGCTCTGAGTCGTGGTAGCACTTTTTGCCTCCCCATGGTGGCTTTTCAGTGGTGGGAGAGCGACTTCTTAGAAAGCCGCGGGCCACCCAAGGGCAAAGCCCGGGGCTGTGCCCCACGTGCTGCATGTGGCTGAGCCAGGCACGGCTGCACATCGCTGCTGGTGATGTTGCACGGCCACAAGCACAGGGAGGACAAAATTCATCCCTTCTCCATGTTGAAGTGTGGGTAACAGCATTTCCCCCCAATTTGGTTGAGCTGAGTCTCGATTTTCAGGCTTGACCTGGAAGATATGAGCTCATCAATACTCCTCATTCCCTCTTCAAGTGAGCAAAATGACCCCTAAACATGGACATCTCACTGCTGCCGGCTGGGACCAACATCTGGCTGGGTGGTGGAAGGTCTCCGTGTGGTCACAGCTGGAAGCTTGCTGTTCCTGACCACTTTTGGGGCTATTTTTTTGCTGCTGCCCACCTGTATCCTTACACAGGGGACCCACAAGACTAAGCTAATGGGGGCTATAAAAAGTTTATGGGTTATACACCAGCTATAGGAGCTCAGGGTCAAAAACAGGGAACACACTGCTGATGGGTCTGTTGTCAACATGGCCAAAGCTACTTGTGTGTTGCGCCCATTTCTGTGATGCTGGGAAAGTTCCTGTAGACCCTGTTGTTGGATCAGGGCTTTCTTAGACCAGGAGCCATGTGAATACACCCTGGGAAAACAATTCCTGAAAAACACATCATCTGAGCCTTTTTATATAGGTGAATACCTACTTTTTTAAAAGGAGATCTCTGATGTGCCAGAGTTTTTCAGGCCCTTTCATGGCCAAACTGGAGGAAAATGTGGAAAACAGATGTAAAAGTAAAAAAAAAATCCAGTGTGTTTGGGCCAGCATTTGATGTTGGAGTTTGAGGCTGCTTTGCCAGTGTCTCCTTTCCCCCATTATCATCAACAAAGCCAACTGCAGTTGCTGCCGTGTGGGGGTAGGAGCGCACCTTGGGTTGGGCATGGGTCACCCTTTCCTTCCCTTGGGACTAGAGCATCCCCTTCCCAAAGCAGCAAGGGCTGGCACACCTCCTGCCCACTTAGACCCACCATGATGGACCAGCTGCAGCTTTAGTCCTCGGGACCATGGAGACCCAGGGCTGGCATGGTCTGGTGACCATCAAGCATGCTGGGCTGGTGGCTGTGGGTGGCCACCGTTGCTTGAGTAGTGCAGTGGAAGCTTCTGGAAGGACAGCTGGGGCTGCTGGAACTTTCTAGAAGGAAGAGAGGAAGGTACAACATTTTACAAGGAGGGTTGGGGTGGGCAAGACCTTCCAGAAGAAAAGGAGAGAGGGCCAGGAAGATCCCTCTAGAAGGTAGAGGAGGTGGACTACTCTAGAAGGAAGCTGTCAGTCAAAAATAATTTAAACCTAGACCCCACTGAAGAGTTGTGCTGGGAGTAACCTCTCGTTCCCCCTCAAAGGAAAGCTTTCCTAACCAAAATCATGCTCATCTACAGCAGACCCACGTTTTTCCTCTTTGCAATGGAGGGTTGAAAACCTCTGTAGGACCAAAACCACCTGGACCTTTCAGGAGTTTTCTGATTAATAATAACAGATGGGAATGTGCCTGAGTCCAGGCAAAGACGCAGCATTTGTGAAGAGTCGTTCCACGCCCCTTCCTTTTATTCCTTTTTTTAAGCTGTTATTCATCAGTTTTATTCAAAACACTCATTTTGCTCCTAGCAGGCGAGAGGGAAAATCTATTGTAGCGCCATGAAACCCTTTTACAAACATGATGATTTCCCCTCGCCTGTTTCCACACAAAGCTGAAAGCATTTGTATAAAATCCACTGTAAATGCTCTGAGGTTTGGCCAATCATTCTCTGGGTCCACATCTGTTAACGTAGCACGAAAAGTGCTTTGAAGAAGATGAAAACCAGCTGTAATTTCTAATGGTGATGATTACACAAGGTTTCTGCAAGTGGTTGTGGATAATGCGTCATCGCTGGGGAATGGACATTGGGGACAGACATGAGAGACTATTGAGAGAGGTACCTTGAAGGAGTAGAGAGACACCAAGCAGTTTTTGCAAGAGAGGAAGAAGTGATCTGTGCGAAATGTGGGTCAACAATGGAACTTTATTTCCTATGATGGTTGCTCTGGAATAACACCAGGGATTCAGGTGTCTTTTCTCCCGTTGATGACCACAGACGAAATCCTAAAATGTGGGTCAACAATGGAACTTTGTTTCCTATGATGGTCACTCTGGAATAATGCCAGGGATTCAGGTGCCTTTTCTCCCACTGATGACCACAAACGAATCCTGGTCTCAGCAGACATTAGGACTGAAAATTGAGCAGGCCATGTCAATGATTTCCAGCACGGCTCCTTCTGGGTGTCTGACAGACTGTAGCGCAGAGTCCTTGGCGATGAGGGTAAGCCCCTGTACATTCCCAATAAATACAGGATTTTGGCTGTATTTGTAGGTTAATGTGGTTGAAGTGGGTTTGATTATTTGTGTCTGTTCAGAGTGTGGTGACATATTACACGATGTAGAGCATTAACCTTGGTGGAAACCTCCCTGTCCCTTTGAAAACCACAGCCGTGTCTTGTTGGGGGTGTGCTACAACAGACTGAACGGAGAAATATTGTCCCTGCAGTCACAGGAGCTGTTATTCCTTGTTAACCCCTTCTACTTGACAGTACAAGGGGTAACAGGTTTAAACTAAAAGAGGGTAGATTTAGATGGGACATCAGGAAGAAATTCTTCCTGGAGAGGGTGGTGAGACACTGGGACAGGTTGCCCAGAGAAGCTGTGGATGCCCCATCCCTGGAAGTGTCCAAGGCCAGGCTGGAGCAACCTGGTCTAGTGGAAGGTGTCCCTGTCCATGTCAGGGGGGTTGGAACTGGATGATCTTTAAGGTCCCTTCCAAACCAAACCCCTCTGTGATTCTACTTCCCCATTCCTTCCATTTTTCCTGTTATGCCCTGTTGTTTCTTTGTGCTATTGGCTGTAATCTTCATCTCAAAGCCAACAGCTAATAGATTCATGAGACGTACTTTGCACAAGTTTGTCCCAGGCTGCACATATTCCCTGGGATCCCACACGGAAGTAAAGCCTAATCAGGGTTTAAAAAGAAACTGTTGAATGTCTTAGTGATAAATTATAATTATCAGCTGCCAGGGAAAGAAAGGATATGGAGTGTATACCATATCATAGGAAGACTATGAGTAACTTGATTTTATTTGATCCTTTTTCCTTTCCTGTGTTAAACCTCATTAATTCCCTGAAAACAATCTGAAGGCAGATGATGGTGAAATAAAAGGGATCCTAGGCTGTGATCCAGAGCCTGGAGCAGAAGTGCAGGTTTGAGGGATGCTCTTTGCTGAGCTTTTCTGACTGGTCTGTGTGCAGCTCGTGGCAATGGTCATCACCCATCAGCCTGCCAGGAGGTTGATTTTACTCCTTTGCATGTGTTGGTGCGATGCTGTGGAAGACTCCATGGTGAAGGGGTGGGAAATGATGCCCCAGAACATAGTGGGATAGAATCGTAGAATCACAGAATGGTTTGGGATGGAAGGGACCTTAAAGATCATCTAGTTCCACCCCCCCTGCCATGGGCAGGGACACCTTCCACTAGACCAGGTTGCTCCAAGCCTCATCCAGCCTGGCCTTGGACACTTCCAGGGGTGGGGCATCCACAGCTTCTCTGGGCAACCTGTAGCTTCTCTGAGCAACCTGACTTCTGGATGACACCAGACTCCATGCAAGGGAGCTGCAGGTGCTGGTGTTGCTCAGCTTGGGGTCAAGGCACCTCCCTCCCCTAGCATGGGGTTCACTTTCTCTCCAATTCCCTTGGAAATGGTGGTAGGGCAAAGTTTGCATCACTCCTAGATGCTGTCTTCCTACCCATCAAGATGTTCAGGACAAGCTGGCCATGCTCTGGTGCTGAGAAACAACCATCTCCATTACCCTCATATGGCTGCTAGTATGCATGTAATATTTTTCTTCCTATTTCTCTTTTTGCAGCTGACTGGGAATTGTGTTTGTAATCTCCAAAAAGAGCCCTGTACCCACTTGCCCACATGTTGTAAGATATTGTGTTGGATAAAGCTGTGTGGATGCAGGAGAAAGGAAAAAGAGAAAGACTTAAAAGCCCCAAGGAAAAAGCTATAGGGCAATGCCAAATTTGGCTGCCATACCAGTTTAGCCCTTGAAAGATGGATGCTGTAGCTGTACAGCACCAAAAATACAAGGATAGTCTTCCTTGGCTTGTGCACTGGCCTCTCAAGTGAGCTCCCCTTGCATTCCTTCTGCATTCAGCCCCGTGCAGCTGAATATGTTTCCTGGTTTTTTCTCCCCCTGCTCCTTCCTCCATCACCCCCCCGGGGCTATTTCTCATGCTTTTCCTCGCTCTGTCAAGCAGTGGGAAATGAGCAGCCCTGTTCAACTGCTTGCGATTATCGAGACTCTTATCTGCGAGCAAACAAAGTCCCTGTTTGCAGGGGGAAGACCTGAGATTTCTTGGGTTTATGGAGCTGAAAAACAGATGTTACCGCTTTCATGGCTTGCTTGCTAAGGAGTCCTAAACTTTGCTCTCCTACTGGTGCATGGCTTTCTTCCTGCTCTTTGCTCCCGTGCCTTTCCCAGTTAATGGATTCAGGTTTACTGTTTCTCTCCTCTATCCATGTACCTTTGTTTGGTGGAGATGGACAGGGATTGCAGGTGACCTCTAAATTTTAGGAACATCCTGCTTCAAAACTGGATGCAAGCATGGTAAGGCCTCTTGCTATGTCCTGGTAATGACTGAACTGCTCCAGATCCTAATGCAGACCTACTGTCTTTTGGCCTCTGCATCTATGGTGATGGTTGCACCTTAGGTGGTTGCTGGGTCCAGATGCTGGGATATTTATTAGGGTCACAGGTTTGTGAATTTAAATGCTTCACTGTCTGATGTGGTCCAAGGCATTACAGATTCAGCCAGACCTTGGGTGAGGTGTTATGGCCTCTGGATGACCCACTGCAGCTATAACAGCAAGCTGCTAATTTGTGAACAGGGAGGAAGTGTGGGATGGAAGGTCATGGAGAACCTGAAGGGTGGCTGAGGTGGAAGAAGGGAGCTTGCATTAAATTAAATACAATATAGAATCATAGAATGAATCATAGAATAGTTTGGGTTGGAAGGGACCTTAAAGCCCATCCAGTTCCAACCCCCCTGCCATGGGCAGGGACACCTTCCACTAGACCAGGTTGCTCCAAGCCCCATTCAGCCTGGCCTTGGACACTTCCAGGTATGGGGCATCCACAGCTTCTCTGGGCAACCTGTGCCAGTGCCTCCCCACCCTCTGCGGGAAGAATTTCTTCCTGATGTCCACTCTCAATCTCCCCTCTTTCAGTTTACACCCATTACCCCTTGTCTTGTCACTCCCTGCCCTTGTCAAAAGTCATCCCCACCAGCTTTCTTATCAGGCCCTTCAGGTACTTGAAGGCTGTAATATAATATCTGAGCACATGGTGGTGCACCTGAGGGCAGGAACCTGAGAGAAGGTGTGGAGGTAAAAGGGAAGGAGTGATTGTTGTCAGACATTGGAATGGGCTGCCCAGGGAGGTGGTAGAGTCACCATCCCAAGAGGGATTTAAGAGCCATGTGGATGAAGTGCTCAGGGACATGGTTTGGTGGTGGTATGAGCAGTGTTGGGTTAACAGTTGGACTTGATGACTTAAAGGTCTTTTCCAACCTAAAATATTCTATAATTATGATTCTGTGTTTGTGTGGATGGTCAGAGAAAGAGAAGAAAGGGTGCTTGGAGATCTGAGTACCTTTTGAGCTGGGAAGGATCTTTCTAGCTGCCTTTGTGTTTGTCTTCCTCATCCTCACATGGGACTCGTCACCACTAAGAGGGATTTCTGCTGGACTTCTGGAGTCACCACTGGAATGTTTGCTGATACCAACAACAGCACGGTGTAAATGCACCACAGTTGCTCACATCCCGTAGAGTTGCAGAGGGAGATGAGCAATTCCAGGAGTCATGGCTTTCAGAGTGAAATAGCCTAAGGTTTTCCTTACCTTTGGCAAGACTTTCCTTTGCATCTGCACACAAGTATTGCCTTTTGTCTGGCATCCAGAGCATCTCCTATGCTTTATTCCTCAGCTGACACCCATCAGTCCTCTACAGCTGTGGGGAAGAGAGGCACGAGGTGTCGCATTTGTTTTCTCCTATGCGAGTCCCCCATGTCTGGAGAGAGCAGGAGCAGCCTTGTGTCAAGTCATGAGCTGGGGCTTGGGAGGGTGGCTTCTGCTTTGGATGAGCGTTGCCGATCCCACTAGATGGGATATAATGGATTTATTGCCTTCCCCGGTCTCCAGCCTCTGTTGGACCATGGTTGTATTTCTGGATGGGTCTGACAGGTTAACTACGAGGTCACAACACTTTGCAACCAGCATCACTGAGCTAAGAGTAATTGGCCTGTGGAGGCCGTGTATCTCCTCAGCAGGCTGGATTGTCTTGTGTAGGACAATATATTTCCATTGCCTCGAGTGGAGATATGTCAGAAAGCACTGGTGCTCAACAAGCTGAAAGTTCAGTCTAGGTTTATTGCCTCTGTGGGATGCTTTGGCCCTTTGCAGGCTGCTGAGGAGAAGCTGGGCAAGGTAGCTCTGTCTGTTGGGGCCTGTGAGAGGAGGGAACGTGCCTCTGGGCAGAGAAAAAGAGGCAGGGCAAGGAATAGGGATGGATGGATCCTGCGCCAGCAGAAGCCAGACCCCAGAGAAGGGGACAGGTTATGCTCTTTGTTTCTTAATACTGAAGGGTTTTATGAAGCTGCTTATTCCTGTGATACCCTAAAACAGAGGGTGGGGAGGCACTGGGACAGGTTACCCAGAGAAGCTGTGGATGCCCCATCCCTGGAAGTGTTCAAGGCCAGGCTGGATGAGGCTTGGAGCAACCTGGTCTAGTGGAAGGGAGCTCCTTCCCTGCCCCCGGCAAGGGGGGGGGACTAGATGGGCTTTAAGTTTCCTTTCACCTAAATCCATTCTATGACTCTATGAAACATCTTGGGCAATGTAGTTAATGGAGATTCAGATGATGTGAAACATGAAGGTTTTTGCTTGTCTTTGGAAAGCCTGGTGTGTTTTGGAGAGCCAGGGGTTGCTGGAGGTGGGCTGGAAAGGATGCTGTGTTCCTCTCTTCCTCCCTCCTCAGCCTCCCCTGCAATGAAGGGTCCCTTTCCCAGCACCTCCTGGGCTTGGAATGATGACTTGCATGGGAAGACTAAGGCAGAAGTTCATGAAATTCTTAATTGCAGAGATGTTCTTAAGTGCTCCGGTGCGTAAAGCTAAAAACACCTTTCCCTTGACAATGGGAGTGAGTCAAGTGTGAATTATTTAAGCATCCAGGTGACCAAGGCCAGACGATATGTTTGATACATGAGAGAAACTGGACTCTTCAAGTGTTGAGTAGCTTGTGCTGCAGGGGAACAGGTCTGCCCTGGCAGGGCTGTGGGTTGTTCACCACATCCATGTGCTGAAAAACATGGGAAATGCAAGGAAAATACTAAATACCAGGTGTCTGTGGACTCTATAGAAGGATGGTCTGAGGAGGAAAAAAAACATGAACTACAGGGAAAGACTAGGAAACCTGGGGTTGTGCAGTTGAGAGAGGGGTTAGGACAAGACATCCAAACTGTTGTAAAATACATAACAGAGGAAAGGCTTAAGCTGTGTTTTATATCCACCATGAACAGAATGTGAAGTAGTGGGCTTAAACTGTACCACAGGGACTAGCCATTGGGAAAAAACTTGCAATGTTAGCGCTAGTTTGGGCTGGATTAGCCTGTCTTGGGGGCTGGTGGGATGTCCATCACTGGCAGTTTTTATGAGGGGTAGACTAACACCTAGTTTGATACCTGACAAGCTGCTGTAACCAACCAGATGGAGCAAACAGGGTTTTGAGGCCTCTGTTACCTCTGTTTTCCTGTCAAATCCTGTGTGCTCATACATAAATATTGATGTGTGAGCCCATGCCCACACCAGGCATCTGAGTTATAAACCTCAGGACTGGCAAAACTGGTGGGTTTTCAGCATCCAGTGTCCTGAATTCCTCTTGCTGAAGGAGAAGGGCTGGGCAAGAATGGATGCTGTGGTTGAGTGACGGGGGACCGCATGATTTAGGTATCGTAGGAATTAACCAATACTGCAGCCCCTTGGCATGACACCCTTCTGGAACGAGCTCTGAAGGTTCAAGTATATTCAAAAGATGAGACTGGGGTGACTGGGAAATTGCTGGGCTGAGGCCAGGTGTACCTGAAGCCAGCTGGTGCAGATAGCAGGATCAGCTCTCCTCTGCACCTCTCGACGGGGACATAACCCCCGCACCCCTCGTCTGTGCTCTGCGTAACTCAAGAGCAGGATCACCATCTTGCCACGTGAGATTGGCATCAATTTTTTACTATGGGTTGACCTATTTGTGCCCAGATCTGATACTGCTGAGCTTCTAGGGATGGTTTGACCCCACCATATCCAAGAGGGTGTGATTCCATGTGGCTGTCCTGGCTGGGCAGACACATCTGTCTCAGGAAAGGATGCAGAGCATGGCACACTTGGGCACCGTTCGGTTAGGAGTAGTCCAAACTGAACCTCCTTTTGTTTCATTTCCACCCTCTTTCCTTGCACCCCAGCTACCAATAGGCTGGGATATTTGCAAAAGATACGAGGGATATGTCATTTCAGTTTTAACTTGTGTCTTATGTCTCTGTTTATTGTGCCTTCTGCAAAGTGATCAGGTTTTTTCTTTTTTTTTTTTGAAAAGCCAATTTGCAAGGATTTATCCACTGATTTCTGCAAAGACACCAGTCCCTGAGTTACTTGCAAACACTTTATGTGTGCGTTTAATGCCTGCACATACATCCGCGGGTCCTGAAAGAA
>NW_010243483.1:0-2858 GCF_000690775.1 Eurypyga helias | reverse complement strand
AGGGCCCAACCCTGGCCACACATGGCCCCGGTCCCTGTGCGTGCCCGGCACAGGGCTTGGTGGCGGCATGTGGAGCCGTGCCAGCCCTTGCGGCACCCGGATCTGGCCAAACCGGCTCGGCTCTGGCAGGGCCACCCACGGTGCAGGCAGGGCCCTGGGGCAGGGCAGTCACCTGGCTTTGTCCCCACCATGGCATGGCCGTGGCCATGTGTGGCCTTACATGGCCATGGTGATGGTGGCACTGTCCTAGGGGTGATGTGTCCCCTGGCACTGTCACCCCAATGGTGATACGGACACATGTCCCCCCAATGGTGATACGGACACGTGTCCCCCAGCATCATGGCACCCATGGTGGCCACGGCCATATGTCCCCTGGTATCACCACCCTGATGGTGGCACCTCCGTGGCCATGTGTCCCCCAGCATCACGGCACCCATGGTGGCAGGGCCATGGCCATATGTCCTCTGGTACCATCACTCCAACCATACCACGGCCCCACGTGCCCTATGGTGAAATGGCCACAGCCAGCTGTCCCCTGGCACTGCCAAGCTGAGCATGGGTGACGGGGGCATGGTGAGCACTCAGGCTCCCCCCAACACCCTGCTCTGCACCCCCAGCGAGCACCCACGGGATGGCATCGACCCCGCAGGCTCCAGTACTGGATGCCCCAGTGTGGGACGTCTCCAACTTCTTGCTGGTGGACGGGCACCTGGTCCTCGTGGGCAGGGACGAGGAGGTGAGGACACGGGGACAAGAGTCCTCTGGGCACCCCGGAGCTCGTGCCAGGGTCCCTTGGGTGACGGGGTGCACAGATGGGTGCTGGGGGCGGTGGCCTGACCCCTCTGTGCTACCAGGCTTTGTGCAGAAGCAGAAACTGGACGGGGAGCTCCATCTCTGAGACCACCAACCTGCACCTGGGGGGCAGCAGGAGGGATCCTGGTGAGCCACCGGCACGCGCCGGCACGCGCTAGTGCCACGGGGCGTTGGCACATGGTGGGGTGACGGTGGGAGTGGGGGTCTGGTGCAGGTCCTGTGTCCCCTTTGGCCATGCACCGTGCACTGTGCCACGCGTCGTGGTCGTGCACCGTGCCGCGCACCGTACAGTAACCTGCACCTGGGGGGCAGCAGGAGGGATCCTGGTGAGCCACCGGCACGCGCCGGCACGCGCTAGTGCCACGGGGCGTTGGCACATGGTGGGGTGACGGTGGGAGTGGGGGTCTGGTGCAGGTCCTGTGTCCCCTTTGGCCATGCACCGTGCACTGTGCCACGCGTCGTGGTCGTGCACCGTGCCGCGCACCGTACAGTTGTGCACTGTGCCACGCATCGTGGTTGTGCACTGTGCCGCAAACCATACGGTGGTGCACCGTGCACCGTGCCATGCTTCGTGGTCGTGCACCATGCTGTGCGCTGTATGGGTGTGCACTGTGCACTGTGCCACGCGTTGTGGTTGTGCACTGTGCCGCAAACCATACGGTGGTGCACCGTGCACCGTGCCATGCTTCGTGGTCGTGCACCATGCTGTGCGCCGTATGGGTGTGCACTGTGCACTGTGCCACGCGTTGTGGTTGTGCACTGTGCCGTGCACCGTACGGTCGTGCAACGTGCACTGTGCTGCACATCGTGGTTGTGCACCGTACGGTTGTGCACCATGCACGGTGCCGTGCATCGTGGTCGTGCACCGTGCTGTGCACCATACGGTTATGCATCACACACCGTGCCTTGCATGATGGCCATGCCCTGTGCCACGCATCGTGCCATACCCCATGTAGTCACACGCTGTGCACCACACACTGTGCTGTGCCCCGTGCCATGCACCGTCTCGCTGTGCGCTGTGCACCACACCATGCCCTGGGCACTGTGCGCCGCACCACGCCGTACCCCGTGCCGTGCACCATGCTGTGCCCCCTGCCATGCAGCATGCACTGTGCCCCGCGCTCCGTGCCGCGTGGCTTGCACGTGGCCATGCCCTGTGCCATGTGCTGTCTTGCCGTGCCCCGTGCACCATGCCAAGCCCTGTGCCGTGCACTGTGCACCACCCCAAGCCCCATGCCGTGCCCCACGCTGTGCCCCGTGCCATGCCCCGTGCTGTGCACCACGCCACGTACCACGCTGTGCCCTGTACCGTGCAGCACACTGTGCCCTGTGCCACGCAACACGCATCCCTCACGCACCCTGCATCATGTTGTGCCCCACGCCATGCATCGCGCCGCGCAGCACACCACCCCAAGCCCCATGCTGTGCCCCGTGCCTTGCCCCACATCCTGTGCTGTGCCCCACACGCCACACAGCTTTGTGCCATGCACAGTGCCATGCCCCATGCCCCATGCCAGGCCCCACACACCACCCCAAGCCCCGTGCTGTGCCCCGTGCCATGCCTCACATCCTGTGCTGTGTCCCACACGCCACACTAAGCTTTGTGCCATGCACCGTGCCATGCCCCATGCCCCACTGCCAGGCCCCACACACCACACCATGCTTTCTGCCATGCACCGTGCCGTGCTTCATGCCCCGTGCCATGCCCCACGCGCCACGCCATGCTTCGTGCCGTGCCCCACACCATGCTCCATGCCCCGTGCCATGCCCCACGCGCCACCCGCCCCCTCCTCCATGCCCCGTGCCATGCCCCACGCGCCACGCCATGCTTCGTGCCGTGCCCCACACCATGCTCCATGCCCCATACCATGCCCCACGCACCACGCCATGCTTCGTGCCCCATGCCCCGCGCCCCAGAGCTAGCCGGGCGCACAGAGGAAGCGCTGGGTGCAAGGTTGTCTCGTACCGTCACTGCTTCCTCCACGCTGCTGCGTCGGCTGATCCGAGCGATAAAAGCTTTCGGCTTCCTCCCCGCGCCCCTCGGC
>NW_010243482.1:510-820 GCF_000690775.1 Eurypyga helias | reverse complement strand
GTGGCGCTGCCGGGACGGGGATTTCTGCTCGGAATACCTAAAATACTTGTAAGAGCTTCAGCCCTGCCTCTGAGCTCCTCAGAGGGACGCTTGGCTGGCACCATCCTGAGCTTTATCCATGCCCAGCCTCATCCCGATGGCTGGATCGGGGTCCGTGCCCTGTGATCCCTGCGGTTACGGAGTGTTTCCCGCCGGGCTTGTCCAGCTTTAGCCCTGCTCGTTCCTTCAGGCATCCGGGCAAGGGGAACCGGTAACAACCAACTCTCAGCTTGTTGGTTCTGGTCCCCGTGATCCTCGTCCCGTCGCCGGC
>NW_010243482.1:0-452 GCF_000690775.1 Eurypyga helias | reverse complement strand
CGAGGGAGAGCGAGATTAGCTCCTGAAGGAAAACACAAATCCCGCTTTCTCCCACGTTCTCTGGGGGTGTGAGCCCGGGAAACGCCGGCTGCCTGGCATCCCTCGGGTTTGGTCTCTCTTCCCAGTGCCCCCTCCCGGTGTCCACCCCCTTGGGATTCGAGGAGCCTGGCCTGGGTGGTTGCGGGATGGGTGCTCCATCCCGCCCGGGTTTGAGCGGGCAGCTGGCTTCGGGGCTCCGAGCGCCGGCTGCCTGGGGCAGAGGTCAGCCCCAGGATGCCGGAGAGGGGGGACACTGTGCACCCCCAGCCCAAGCAGCTCCGTCAGATCTCCCACCCGGTGTGGAAAACAAAGCAAAACCAGGGAAAAGCCCCCAAACCAGGGCTGAGGAGCTTTAAGGCAGAGCTGGGAGCGATCCCAACCTCTCCTCCCGGCTGAAGCAGCCGGAGTCGTTG
>NW_010243481.1:0-9174 GCF_000690775.1 Eurypyga helias | reverse complement strand
TGTGTACCTATAGAAACCCCTCTTGTCGGCCTTGATATCCCTGGCCAGGTTCAATTCTGTCAGGGCTTTGGCTTTGCTAACCTCTTGGACAACTTCCCCGTAAACCTCCGAGGATCCGTCCCCCTGCTTCCACCCACTGTAGGCTCACTTTGTCCAGGAGCTGCTTGTTCATCCATGCAGGCCTGCGGCCGCTTTTACCCAACTTCCTCTTCACTGGGATACATCGCTCCTGAGCTTGGAGGAGAAGGTTCTTGAGTACTTGCCAGCTTTCTTGGGCCCCTCTTCCCTCCAGGGTTTCTTCCCAAGGAACCTTCCTAATCAGTTCCCTGAAGAGGCCAAAGTCTGCTCTCCTGAAGCCCAGGGTAGTGAGCTTACTGTGCACCCTCCTCGCCTCCCTAAGGATCTCAAACTCCACCATTTCATGGTTGCTGCAGCCAAGGCTGCCCTTGAGCTTCACATCCCCCACCAGCCCCTCACTGTTGGTGAGAACAAGGCCCTGCACAGCACCCCTCCTCGCCAGTCCCTCTGTCACTTGGATAAGGAAGTTGTCATTGACGCATTCCAGGAACCTCCTGGTTTTCTTGTGCCCTGCCATGTTGTCCCTCTAACAGATATCCACGCGGTTGAAGTCCCTCCCCACATTTTTAAAGTTTTAAGGATCAATAAATTACCAAAAAATGTGAAAACAAGTAATGTAAGGGTTTGCCTTGTTTCACCAAATTACCCCTAAATAAGCACAGGTGGATTTAAGACATTTTGTAACATATTTAGGTTAAAGTTTTCTATAGTAATTTTCTCTATTAGAAATACAATTCTAGTTCATTTGCACTGGAAAAAGACCAGGTTCCTGCCAGCACTTGAAAGGGATTCCTCTCTATAGAGAGTGACGGTAGATAGACATACAAAACATATTATAAAATATATTTGGGACACAGGAATCTTTTGAAGCACCTGTTAAGGTCAGGAATTCAACTTCTGCTCTCTGTGTTTGAGGGGGCAATTTAGTCTTTCTGAAGCTTTGGAACAACTTCTTCTACGAAATTAACATTTTGTCTGAAATGTCTCAAGGAGAAAATACAGGCAGTACCAAAGCAGATACTGAGTTTTTACTTCTAATCTCATCAGGAGTATCCTCAAAACCTAATTTAACCACAGCTAGGCTAGTCTCGATATCAGAGATGCATGGAGTCAACCTCATTAGCAAAAAGCTTGTTTTTGCAAAACCCATCTTCATTTCTAAAGAAACTTTCCCCCCTTTCCCCCGCAGTTTATGAATATCCTGGTTGTCTGTAATTCCTTAATAATTCATCATACTGCTTTAAATCCTGTGAAACAGGTTTTATACCTGATTACCTGGAACAACATATGCAATTGTCCTGGGACTAAACAACCAAATGGGTAGTACTGTTACGGCTGTTGCAATATAAGCCTTTCTGAAGTAGAATAAACCAAGTCAAAAGAAAAAATCAGCTAGGTGCTTCAAAAGTTCTAGCTACTTACTATATGAATAAAGGAATAACTCTACCTCACATTTACAATTACTTCAACCTCAAGGATTCTTTAAAAGAAACAACGAAACAACTTTTAGTTGCATGGGAACAAACCAACACATTGCAAAATATTGTGACAGGGCTGTGAAACCAAAAGGAAAAAACCTTTTTTGCCCACTTTATAATCTTTATTGTTCCCTCAAAGACCTTTCCTCTGCTTCCTATCACAAACCATTGTGAAGATATTTTTATGACAATCTTCTCCTTTGTCTTATGCTACAGATTCTCCCACAATTCACTGTTCTGTAGACTGAACCCTATGCCCAGTGGCAATAAGCCACTGATGATATATGTAGGCAACAACAAGGGATGTCAGAAAGATGGTCAGGTTGAGGTTTTCATTTTCTCTCACAAACATCAGGGGTCAAAATGACACTGCCCTAGTAATCAACAATGATTTGTTCTTTTACCTTTAATTAGTCATGCTTATATTGCTGTCTTGTTTAAAAGTCTACAAAAGCTTCTATTGTTGTATTGCATCGTTGTGTGGACAGACATCACAAGGTGGTAGTCATCTGCACATATTATGCCTACAGGTAGACCTAAGAAGCAAAAGGGACACCTAATGCAAGTGCTTGACAGCTGAAGTCTGTAAAACAATGACACATTCACCAAAATATCAAAAGCAGGCAAAAAAGAATAGGTTACGGGTTAACTTGTACAAATTCTGTAATTCATAGATACTGATATTTATTCTCGTCAAATCCTGTAATAGAAAAGAATGAAGCAAAAGTGGGTCAAAATATCATTATGCTTTTTTTATATCTCATAATTATACCACTGTGTGATGTTGTGAAAGCTGGCATGAAAAGTGATATATGAAGTGTGGTAACAAAGCTGTGAGATGAGACTATCTTGGTGCATTTTGGGGTCTTGTTTTCTTTTTTTTTTTTTTTTGCTAAAATCTTTGAATACTTAAAGAACAGCTATTAACACAAATGACAAAACCACTTATAGTAATTAGCATGTTTTTGTTATGCTTGCAGGGAAGGAATAATATTTTACAATAATTTCCTTGTGGAGGGTAATTTTTCACATTGCAATTCCAGCTGCATCATAGATATGCTTGTAATTGTCATAAACATAAATAGTGAATATGCTACTAAACGAGAAAACCAAAACACCAGACATTTACACAGATGAAATGTGCAAGTTAGAAGGTGAAATCTACTATACGTATCCCCTACTCTAAAGCGATGCTAGGGGCTATAACAGCCTTCCTTACTCCCAGTGGGTTTTTCATCATATACGTGGATGGAAAGGTTGTAGGACATGAAATATTTTACAAAAAGATGAATTTAATTGTCACAATTCCAGGGCTTTTCTGACTCCTCAGTAGCCGCAAGAGTCATCCCATTCCAATTTCAAGCCTCCAATCATAACCTTTCTTAAGCTCTTTCCCACCAGACAGAGGATTTGGATTGCAATTCACTTTTACTGCTGCAACAAACCTGACACAAGTTCACCATTTGCGATTCTCAGCTGTGTAAGAGACAACACTGTTGACTGGTCATAACTCAGTCGACTTCCCTAGAATAGGGCACTAGCTATTTAGGACAAGCTCAGGACAGAGAAAACATAAATCAATCTACATGTTCTCCAAAATTTACCTCATTCTAACCACTGGCTACTTATAAATCTGACAGGGCTAGAAAAAAATAGCGAATAACAGTTTTTTTCCATCAGTATGTTTTCACTTCATGCCATCTCTTGGGTTTATATCCTCATTTTTATCAGACTTTCATACAATGCTTCATTCTTAATTTCAAAGCCTTTTATGTCTGGATCACGCCAGGTAACATCGTGCGTAGAACCCCTCTGAAGTTTATCAGTTTGGGATTTCAATTAGTTACATCTTCTTTGGCACACACTGAGCTCACCCAGAGGAACCAGAATACAACCTCTGGTCCATCTAAACCATTACCAAGCTGATACAGTGGAGTCAAAGCTATAATCATCCCTGTTACCCTGATACAAATCTTGTTCTGAAATCTGCACACACACTTTACTTGTTTGCAGAACGTCGCTTCAATTATTCTCTGCTCGCATGCCAAGCCACCCCTGAAATGGGTAGGATGTGATCTTTTCCAAAACAATATGACAGATGCACAAGTCCAGATTTAAAGTTTTAGTTTTACTGGGGAGAAGCCTACTCCACAAACAACGGAACAGATTTCTTTCAAGTAAGTTTGAATAAATTCTTGGTTCACATACTCTTGCTCTTCAACACAGTTTAAAAACACCTAGAATAGTATCAATATGGTGGGGGTGGGGACAGACACAACACAGAAAAGAGAGGTGGGTGGGAGATGTGGGGGAAGAAAGGAGAACAAAGGAAAGACAGAGGGACCGAAAGCCACAATTCCCATAAAATAAAAAAGCTTGATACTTGACCGTAAACACACATAAGACAAACTGTCCGTAATAGTGGAACAAAGAAGCAGGCCTCGGATTTTATAATAATTGGCATGGCAATTAATAAGATATATAGCACATGGTAAAATCAGTTCTGCCATCTGTGGCAACTGTCCCCAAGTGGAAGCAGCGCATGTTTGCCATGCTTATCAGCATTAAGATTACAACTCCATGCCAAGTCTTGTTTTATTAGCTCCCAATGCCAAAAATCTACCAGCATTTCTATTTCAAACTTTTCATAACAATACCAAAAACTCCAAATAAAAATTACAAAAACACATAGTACTGGAATTTGTGGCTAACCTTATTGTCTTCAGGGCAATAAATATGCTGAGTTTGAAAATTGATTTTCATAATTATTTACAAATTATTACTTTTGTTGAAAATGCTGTATATAATGTAGATTATACTACAAGAGTGGCTGAAGCACAGTGTGACTTCTCTGAAGTATATTTAAGATCTGAGACAGAAAAAAAGTATTATACTATTCAATTTAAGATCAACACCAAGATCATGATAGTAAAAAAAAAAAAAAACCAAACAAACACACCCAAACCACACTTCTTTCTCTTAAATTCCTGAATAACCACAGGTTTTTTAGAAGGCCTTCCTTTCTCTGCATCTTCAAATGTCTTGTACTGATGATGTCTCCAGCCAAAGGGAGCAGTTAGATCCAGTACAACCACACTATTTTATGAACAGTAACCCGAATTATTTCTAATCACCAAGATCAAATTGTTTGGGTTGAAATTAACAATTGCCCTCTCCATGCTTGACGGTGAGCCACAGGAAAATGGCTGGTATCCACCTTCAAGAAAGCCAAGAGTTCGCCTGACAGCTGCAGGACAGAATACTGTTTCGCAGGTCGGCTGAGTGATGTGTGCATCCAGAGTTCTCTTGTCATTACAAACTGTTCCTCTTCCACATCCTTTGCTTATGGCATTGGGTGTACATATGTACATGCAGATGTGTCTATGTTCTTTTGTAAATCCACATCTTTCTTTTCCATTACAGGTGTGTCATCTCAGTAATACTAGTTATTTGGAGACAGATTCATTAAGATTTTCATGGTAGCCTCTGATTCTCAGGAATCATGAGGCAACTGATTTTAGTGTGATAGCAAGAGCTTCACATAAAACTTCCTCACGCTGCGAGCAAAACAAACCTCTGAGAAAGCCCAAGAGAGATGATATAGCTTCATGAGTGAAATGCTACTTTGTGGGAGCTCCTGTAGAACTTCCCACGTAATGAGTCAGACAGCAGTCACAGGGGCTTGTCACAGAATTTACTTCTACACACACCAAAGGACAACTGTCTTCACATCAGACATGTTAAACACACCACATCTTCTCTTCAAAAGCACTTATGTTCTGTAACACCTACACACCCAGAATAAATTAGCTTTCTTATTCAGTGGTGTCAACAATGGTAAGCTCCAGAGAAAAAGTGAGAAAAATTAATGCTAGCCTCTGCCAAAATACTTACTAAATACACTTTCATACAGCTGCTTGCCTTGCTGAAAGGCTGTTTGGTGCCATACAGAATAAGGAATAACACACAGTCCCCAATAAGGTGTTTATGGTACTGAGCAATAATTTGGAAATTGCCCTTAATTTTTACTTACTGTTCACTGAGGCAATGTTCAAAAATTCTAAATAAAGGAAGAAAATCTGCTAAACTTTTCTCTGCACAAAGCCTACTACTAAACACCTTAGAAGAAGCTAATCTAAGGTCAAAAAGGTGACTCTGCTATTATGAATTTCACTGCTGACCACCCTATTGAGACTGTCAATAAAAGCATCTAATAGTGTCAGCTGTGACAGGGTTTTTGTGTAGTAGGCATCTGCCTGTTACCAGATGGATAGAAAACCGCAACTCATTTCATACATGCATCTGAAGAGCTGTCATCTGGTAACAAATTTTTATTACTACCAGGAGTGTATTTGAATTCAAAGTAATGACCTGGAAGTACAAAATTCCATATTCTGTAATCCCGCAAGCCGTGCAATTCTCCCTCTTAAATTACTATTGAATATCCATATAGCTTTCTCTGCTCTCCCTGGTATAATATAATGCCATAAACAAACCTCCTTAGTGAACAGGGTCATGGGAAGATTTACAGTTCTCTTTCACAGGACTGCAGGTGAATTTATGTTACCAAATATAGCCATTTAGGTCTATTTTACTCTGAACATTATTCTTAAAAGACAACTTAGCAAATTCTTTAGCATCAGACAGAAGTCACACTAAGCGGTGCAAAAATGACAAGGAGTCCTGCATGACCTTAATCAGAAGTTTAAGTGCCAGATAAAAGTGAGAACTCAACCGAGAGCCAACTATCACAACTACCTTTCATAAATGTCAAGGAGACAAATGTTGCTGCTCAGGCACGTTTCTTGACCAGACTGATGCCCTAGTCTTCTGGATTTCATTCAGCAAGGAAGAGGATTGGAGGATTATACTGAAAGAAAGCCATATCACTCACCAAAACCTCAAGGTACTATCTGAGAAAGCTCTAGACACCCTGCAATGACAATAGACAACATCATTAACATGAACGGTATATTAATTTTTATAGATAGTTATAGTACCTATTGTACAGTGTGTTACTGAATACAGGATATGTTCATCCTAAACCAAGGCATCGTGGTCAAGGGCACTAACCATCACATGCCCTTACCCTTCTGTTTACCAACCCCAGTTTGCATTTGCTGTCATGCATGGTGTCTCATGTACACGTGTGTGGCCTTACAAATCTCACTAACTAACTAGAATTTCCAAATCATTTAACCCATGTCAGATCCCTGTTATACTACCTGTGAGTTAATAAAGTAACCTGGTTTTGTAAAGCATTTCTTCTGAATATTTGGCCTCTGGCTTTACAGTTGTAGACAAAATATCCAATAATGCAACTCTTCTTTCCACATATGCTCAAGCACATAACTGAGCTGATTAGCTTTCAACATTAGAAAATCATTGCTGGAAGTTCCAAATTCTTATTTTGTAAATAAAAACAAATTGCAGAAAGAGAACATTAATTTTGGCACCATATCAACCCAATTAAACCTCCATTTCATTGGAGCTCAGAAAGCAGCCAAAAATAATCTAATTGAACTACATCAAAATTGGACTTATTTTGATGTGCTGGTGAGAATGACATTAAAATGGTTTTAAAATATCCAGATAACTAAACAAGATTAAAAAGCAGAACTTTACCACCTAGACAGAGATAATAAGGAAATGCAGAAACACCAAACGAGTATCATGAAAGCAAGGAAGACAGATGGATGAAACAAACCAGAATTATCTGATGGTTTTTATTATTGTCCAGAAGCTGGAAAACAAAACTGCCCATGACGCTCAACAGACACACTAGTCTGCCAAGATCTGGCAAAGACCTTTTCTTGGGTAACACAAGTAGGCAAAAAATAGGTAAGAGAGGACACAGGGAGGCTGCCAAAACTTTAGGTGACAAAAAAGGTTGGAACAGAATAAAGCACTATTTGGAATGAAAACAGAGGTTTTTATTCAAAAAAGATTAGCTGAATGTTCTTAATCAACTATATCTACTAGGAGAAGCAATGGAAACTGTGAAATGGTTCTGTTCTGAGTGCAAAATTAGTATTTTAGATGAAAGGTTGTCTATTCAACACTAATATAAAAGCCTTAGTAATTAAATCATTTTTATTTCTAACAGCAGATGATCACCTCCAAAGGGTGTTTCACCTTTTTCACTGCTCTTTGGTAACATAAGGATCTGAAATGTACTGCAACAACCTCCTTTTGTTTATATTTATATATACGTTTCCTTTTCTTATATGTGTAATATATGTATATGTCAAGTACTTACCTGTATACACACATGTGTATGTAGAAAATACGTATAATTCTGTAATAATGGGAAAACTAACAGGAAAGTAGATAGAGAAAAAAGAAGTCAAACTGAACAATGCAGAGACTAGATGAGACATCTACTCTGTTTTGAGCAATTTCTTTTTGTTAGCTTATTTAATAAGAATGATTGAACATTTTGGGAACAGCTGCCTTGTTAAAGACTCAGCATCCCCAGCCCTTTCACTAATGTGCAAGGGTAACAGTGTTAATCTCTTAAGAACTCTCCCTAGCGATGCGTCAGAATTGATATTCCTGATGTTCATGAATTCATATAAAACAAAGTGGGAAAAGGAAACTGAAACACTTAGAAGAGCTACTCAAATAAGAGAGAAGCCTTTCTCTAGCTGATAAACGCATTCGCTAGCACATTTCTTTATGTAATCCCTCTTCAGACAGTAGAAGAAAGCCACTGCTGAAGTTTTTTAAGAAGATGAAACATGAATAATTTTATCTTGAAATTACATAATGTAAATGCAAATTAATCGTATCCTTAGACAACTGTGAATTTGACAAAGTGGCTCTTAAAGTCAGAAGATATCAAAACTGTTAAAGAGTTCTTAGTTACACTGGCTGTAGCCTTTAATATTTCTCAAAACCAACATGAAAAAAGCTGTAGACATTTATATCCATTAAATGAAAAGCCATGGTAGGGATTTCAGAGTACATTAGTTACACTGTAATCAATAGGTTACTTGTTCAATAGAGGGCATACATTACTTTTACTCCAAGACAAATACACTGGAAGTTATGTTTTGCTTCTGTCATTGAACAGCTCTCTCATACAAGCTTTTGTCAGTCTTTCCTTCTACAGAGTAATGCAACCAGGACCTTTTGATGACTAAGGGGAGCCTTCGTTTTTCAGAAAAATCACTGTCCCTTGTCTGACATAAAACGAAAGGATGAAGCAATGGCAAGAATGGTGCAATAGAATAAAAAAGCAAGGGGGGCAAGGGGGAAAACACAGTGTAGTCCCTGTTTCTTTAAGGAGTAAACCATTTAATTCTATTTCCTGACAGACTAGGAAACACTGTGTTGGTAGACAGAAAAGGGTTGAGAGAAAACAAGTGCGGCTAGCTGAAAAAGGCCCAGAAGCTAAGTGGCAGTATAGACAAAAAGATCAGGATTAAGATGGAGAAAAATAAGAGACAGTGTCATGGTTTAATCCTGGCTGGCAACTAAGCACCACACAGCCACTTGCTCACTTGCTGCCATCCACCTTCACCCAGTGGGATGCGGGAGAAACTGAGAAGAATAAAAGTGAAACACACTTGTGGGTTGAGATTAGAATACTTTAATAATTGAAATAAAATAAAAT
>NW_010243480.1:2122-6225 GCF_000690775.1 Eurypyga helias | reverse complement strand
CTTTGAGTGCCATAATCAGGAAGAGGATGCTGTGATCCCTTACAACCCCCCCGTCCAACCCCCTGGCCAAAGCAGATTCACCTAGAGCAGGTTGGACAGGAACATGTCCAGTGGGTTTTTAATACCTCCAGAGAAGGGAACTCCACAATGTCTCTGGGCAGCCTGTTCCATGCTCTGGCACCCATTAAGTAAAGAGATTTTTCCTCATGTTGAGGTGGAATTTCCTGCGTTCCAGATTCTGCCCATTGTCCCTTGTCTTGTTGCTGTGCATCACGGAAAAGTGTCTGGCCCCATCCTTTTTACACCCACTTTCTAGATGTTTGTAAGCATTGATGAGATCCCCTCTTAAGACTCTTCTTCAGGCTAAACAGACCCAGGACTCTCAGCCTTTCCTCATGAGAGTGGTGCTCCTTTCCTTGATCATCTTTGTAGCCCTCCGCTGGACTCTCTTTAGTGGTTCCCTGTCTTTCTTGAACTAGGGTGCCCAGAATTGGACACAGCATTTCAGATGTGGCCTCACTAGGGCAGAGCAGATGGGGAAGATAACCTCCTTCAGCCTGCTGGCCACACTCTCTTTAATACATTCCAGGATACCATTGGCATCCTTGGCCACATGGCACATGGCTGGCTCATGGCCAAGTGATTGTCCCCCAGACTCCCAGCTGCCTCTCTGCAGATCTGCTTTCCAGCAGGTCAATCCCCAACCTGTATCAGTGCCTGAGGTTATTCCTCCGCTGGTGCAGAATTCTACACTTGCCTTTGTTGAACCTCATTTGGTTCCTCTCCACTGAACTGTCCAGCCTGTCCAGGTCTTGCTGTATGGTGGCACAACCTTCTGGTGTATCAGCCACTCATCCCAGTTGTGCCATCAGCAAACTTGCTGACGGTACCCTCTGTCCTCTCATCCATATTGTTGCTGAATGTTGAACAAGACTGGGCCCAATACTGACCCCTAGGGAACACTGCTAGTTAGAGACCTCCAATTAAATTCTGTGCCCTTGATCACAACCCTCTGAGCTCTGCCATTCAGCCAATTCTCAGTCCACCTCACTGTCCACTCATCTAACACACACTTCCCTTACCTAGGGGATGTCATGGGAGACAGTGTCAAAAGCCTTGCTGAAGTCAAGGTAGACAAGACCCACTCAGCAAATCATGCCATCATAGAAGGCTGTAAGATTGTTCAAGCATGATTTCTCCTTGGTGAATCTATGTTCACCACTTCTGATAACCTCTCTTCCTCTACATGCTTAGAGATGACATCCAGGATGAGGCGTTCCATTTCCTTTCCAGGGATGGAGGGCAGGCTGATTGGCCTGTAGTTTCCCAGGTCTTCCTTCTTTCCCTTTTTGAAGACCGGCATGAGATTAGCTTTCCTTTCCTCAGGCACCTTTCCTGTTCTCCCTGACCTTTCAAAGATGATGGAGAGCAGCTTCGCAATAACATCTGCCAGCTTTCTCAGCACTCGTGGTTGCATCCCATCATGCCCATGGATTTGTGAGTGTCAGGTTTGCCTAAATGATCTCTAACTTAATCCTCCTTTACCAAGGGAGGGTCTTCCTTTCTCCAAGCGCTCTTACCTCCAGGGTAAGGGATTCTTGAGGGCCGGCCTTAGCAGTAAGGACTGAAGCAAAGAAGGCATTCAGCAACTGTGCCTTCTCTAAAGCCTCCATCACCAGGCTACCTTCTTTGTTCAGTAGCAGGCCCACATTTTCCCTAGTCTCCCTTTTGCTAGTGATGTACTGGAAGGAGCCTTGACATCCCCGCTTAGAGATGACATCCAGGATGAGGCGTTCCATTTCCTTTCCAGGGATGGAGGGCAGGCTGATTGGCCTGTAGTTTCCCAGGTCTTCCTTCTTTCCCTTATTGAAGACCGGCATGAGATTAGCTTTCCTTTCCTCAGGCACCTTTCCTGTTCTCCCTGACCTTTCAGAGATGATGGAGAGCAGCTTCACAATAACATCTGCCAGCTTTCTCAGCACTCGTGGTTGCATCCCATCATGCCCATGGATTTGTGAGTGTCAGGTTTGCCTAAATGATCTCTAACTTAATCCTCCTTTACCAAGGGAGGGTCTTCCTTTCTCCAAGCGCTCTTACCTCCAGGGTAAGGGATTCTTGAGGGCCGGCCTTAGCAGTAAGGACTGAAGCAAAGAAGGCATTCAGCAACTGTGCCTTCTCTAAAGCCTCCATCACCAGGCTACCTTCCTTGTTCAGTAGCAGGCCCACATTTTCCCTAGTCTCCCTTTTGCTAGTGATGTACTGGAAGGAGCCTTGACATCCCCTGCCAGGTTTAATTCCAAGTGGGCCTTAGCCTTCCTTGTTACATCCCTGCATTCTATGACAACATTCCTATATTCCTCCCAAGTCACCAGTCCCTTTTTCCACATTCTGCAAGCTTCTTTCTTCCATTTATTTTTTCCAGAAGGTTCTTGTTCATCCATGCAGGTCTCCTGCCTCCTTTGTCTGATTTTTTACTCATAGGGATGCATTGATCTTGAGCTTAGAGGAAGTGATGTTTTAATATTAACCAGTTCTCGCACCCCCCTTCCTTCTGGAGCCTTAGCTTATGGGATTTCTCCAAGCAGGTCTTTGAAGAGGCCATCATCTTTCTCTGCTCATCATTTCTACTCTTCTCAGCCTTTCTGTTTCTCCATGATAATGTGGTGAGCATCATGATTCCTTTGTATTTGTCCGTGTTTCCATCTTTGTGCACTGGCTGGAGGAATGGTCTGCACAAAACCACTGGTCCCTTGAAAATAAGAGTCTGCCTGTTATGAAGATGAAAGAGAACCATAAAATTTGTGACTATTTGAGAAATTCTTTGGGTGACTCTGTGTGAAGGATTACTGGAGGAAACAGGAGATGTGTTTTGCTCATTCCCCATCTTTTAAGGTGTATTGCCAAAGGAGCTGGATTTGTCTTGGCTTGAAAATACATGGTGTGGCAAGAGCCCTACAAAGGCACAAGGTGAGAGATTCAAGGTGTGGGGGAGACATAAGGAGGGGGATATTCCCCCTCTGCAGGTGTTCACTGACCCAGTCTCTCCTGGAGTACCACTCTTCTTTTGCTTTTAGACCCTTGGTGTCTCTTCCCAGAAAACTAGTGAGCACAAAAATGGGTCTTCTTTTATCATATGGAGATGTAAAGATACCTGTGCAAAGTCCGTGGTCTGATGGTGGTGCATATAAAAAAGAACTGGTCAGGGCACCTAGCCCTTTAATGGCAAGTTCTTGCAAATTCTGAGGGTCAAAGAACACCATGTAAGTTGATGTGAGTCATCAGAGCTGCTGGTGAGGGGCTGTTGAAAGACACAAGAGAGACGGTATCTCCATGCCCTGTTCAGTGCCCACCTGTGGTATCATGCAATGTGAGATTATCTTCTCTAAGAGGTTTGGCTAGGATACATGGTTTTCCAGCTGTACTGGGAGCCCTGGCACGTTCTTAATGTGGGTTTGCATCTTGTCAATTCTTAACTAATAGCTTAATTAGGTACTTATGACAAATGCCATAATATGAGCTTTGGGAAGAGCAGAAGTGAGGCTACTGATGGCTTGAGTTTCCTTTGAGCAGTGTTTTGTGTTTTGGCCAGGTCATGTCTCATTTTGTCTCCTGCTACGTGTAACACTTCTTTCTGTCAGCATTAGCTCTTCTGAAGAGATGTGTTGCATTATTAGCAAATGGGCGTTTGCACTATTAGCAGCCTCAGATGTCTTCCCAACAGGACATGAACATGTGTAGGATGAGATTGTCTTGAAACAGCGTGTTAATGGCCCCGTGTGTAACTTTCCATGATGGGTTAATACTTTGTACATTTATGCAGCCTTACAGCTTACTTTGTAGCATTGTCTGCTTGTGTGTGTAGTAGCACTTGATCATGTATTGTTTTATCATTGAAAGCAACGTGTGAGGAAGAGAGTACTACGTATTCTTAATAGCAGTACCCATTGGAAAGGTTGTCTTCTTTTTCTGTGCTCCTTACCAGCCAGTGAGCGGTTTTACTTACAGGATAGGACTATTACAAATACACATTTTTTTTAATCATGTTAACAATTTTATCATGTTAACAACAGCACGTTCATTGAGGTGTTTTTCTAAGTCCATCT